>NC_056741.1:1362998652-1363250650 GCF_019279795.1 Protopterus annectens
GTAGGTTTATACTTGTGGATGGCCAAACGGTACCTTATTGTGTAAGTAATGTCGGCTGTCGGGTTGTCAATGTTTTGCGGCGTCTATGGAGGGAGTGTTGATGGAGTGGTCTGTCGCTCAAGTAAGGGTAACCCATACATACATATACACACATAAATATATATATATATATATATATATATATATATATATATATATATATATATAATATTCATAAACATATCTATTTATCGCTCTCTCAATCTTTATATACACATACATGCATGCACATACCCATGCACATGCACCCCCCCCTCAAGAAGAGAGGGCAAGTTAGGGATCCCCACTCCGGTATTAAAAAAAAAAAAAAAAAAAAAAAAAGGGAAAGCAGGGATGAAGGATGTTTGCACTGTAACCAAGATCTACCTGACAGCCTTTACGTAACTGCACTATGTTCATGATAAGATTAATGTAGTAACCTAAGTTGTTTGGGAGAGAGAGAAAAAAACAAAGCTTAAGAAAGAAAGGGAACAGGATGATGGATCACAGTCTAGGAACCCCTAGAGAACAGCTGTAGCATACCCTACCATGGTCTAAGAGAAACTATCATTTTTGTAGTGCATGGTAAAGTATAAAAAGCAGACCAAGTTGCGTCTCTGAAGTACTTCTAGACTCTACCCTTTCCAAACAACAAAAAGTACCTGTAGCCCTGGTAGAATGGCTCTTTCTTTGCCTGGAAGTTTCTTCCCATAACATAAATAAAATTGAATGGTATTGGAAAACCACTTTGAAATAGTGTGTTTTGATACTGATGTTTATTTCTTATGAACCTTAAAAAAAATGACAGATTAGAATTTCTGTAGTCCTTTGTCCTGTTGATGCAGTATTAGAGTTCTGTAAAAATCCAGTGTGTGTGATATTTTCTCTCCCTTATATTTCTCTTCTGGAAAGAATATATGGAGATGCACTGGCTAATTCCACAGGAATTCCGAAACCACTTTTGACATAAAAGAAGGGTTGGTTCTTAAAGATATCCTATCTTTATGAAAAATGAGATAAGGCTGAGTCACCACAACAGCTTGCAACTTAGGTACTCATTGCTCTGAATTCTGCAAGAAGAGTATGAACTTTAAACCAGTCTTGTGTGCTGGTTCAAAAGTAAAAAGCATTTATGTTTTTCCTTTACAAAAATGAGATCTTAGGGAGGAGCCACCTGTTTTCTTTGTTTAGGTGGAAGAATATGTAAACTCCAGAAACTGCTTAACGTGATATAAGGAAAGGGGAGGATCCATAAGCAGAAACAGCAGAAAGATGAATCTTCATGAAAGAAGAAAGGGCAGAAGATAATAAAAAAGAAGTTATGTCTGACCATAACGTTCCATCTGTGTGTTGATCTTCACCAATCCTTGACAGTGGGTTTGGTTCTGAACCTTGGAACTGAGACGGCCATTTACTTCAGCTCCCATGGCAAACTCTCAAGCCAGGCTCTACGCATAATGCTCCTCACAGAGATTACTTCAGATCAAGTTTGCCAAGGAGTGGCAGTCAGACGTGAAAGGTCATGGATACATGAAAGTTACATTAATTGAAATCAAATAGGAGTCCTTAAAGGGAAACTAGAAAAGGGCTAAATTTGGTCTACTAAGAGTCTCAGGATGGGGGATGGAGGGTGTGGATGTCAAGGATTGGTGAAGACAGACAACACAGATGGAAAGTTATGGTAAGACATCACTTCTTTATCTAATGATGTCAATCTTCACTCAATCCTTGGCAGTGGGACAGTGTCCCCAGCTACTTTAGCCTTGGGAGTTCTCATCAAAGAATATTTCTAAACACCACAAAGCCAAAGGCTGCTTGTTCCCTTGAGACCTGATCCAATTTGTAATGAGTGATAAAGGTGTGATGCCTGTGCACCGACCCAGCAATCAAGGAGACTCAATCCTCACCACCAACACCAGCGAGGGGCATCCATATAGGGAAAGGATAATAAACACACACCCAGTAAGGTACAGTTTCCCTTAAGAGCACACAGAGATCACAGTCAGTCTGGGGCTGGTTGCACCCTTTCCCTCCAGGTCCCCAATAAGGCTCCCCACTGGCACAGCTATAGGGTCCAGATCACAGCCAGCTGGGCAAGCTAAAACCTCCAGCACCCTCTCTGTCCAACCAGTGCTTCGTGTCCCTGCCCAAGTAGCGGACACACACACTTTGAGGTAAGAGTTTATACAACCACACAGACACTCCTGGGGAAGGCTGGCACAGCTTCTCCAGCTGTGCCCCTTTTACCCAGACTATATGGTAAAAATCACTGCCACCACCCATCTAATATTTATCAGCTACTCAAAACCCCTTAAAAGGGTGCCCAATTATTAATGTGCAATATTATTATCCAAATGGTGTGACTTTACAGTCAAGACTTATTTGGAGTGACTTGGTACAGCATCACTATATGCATGCAATGTACTCTTAGAGCCTAAATTATCTCTGCGTAAAACAGCCACAGTTGAAAGGTTTAAAAATATTTAATAAATAATAAAAACACAAGACATTACTTCTTACTACACAGTGCTACTCAACAGTTCAGAGATCACACAGAAATACTTAAAATAATACAGTAGCAAAAGTTCTGACATCACAAAAAAAAAAAAACTATTCTAATATTCCTATTTTCTAGCTATATCTAAGAGAAAATAGTTCTAAATAACTTACATATAGAAACAGACAGTGCTGGTGATGTTAGATGTTCAAAAGACAAAATGCTCTGAGCTCTCTGATTCTCTCTCTAAATTGATAACATAGAGCCGCTTCACATGACATCACTCTTCACACTTCTCTGGTGTTCCCAGGCTGACAGAAACTACATTTACATTCTTTACAACTGGTCAGAAACCAGAGCAATAAAGGACATTCTTACATGCAAATTCTAGCCATTAACTCTGGCCTTAAAACAATAGGCAGGATGCCTCCCTCTAGACATATCGGCTTCACATTTTAACATCAAAGACTGTCATGAAATGCTTGACTAAGCTTTCTTACGGCAGAGTGCACTGTTGTTGCATTTTTGCAGTTCAACATCCAATGCAGTCTTTCACATTTAAGAGAACAAGCCTGTGGCTTACATTAATATTTACAAATGACAGAATTATCTAAAAAATTCTATCTGGCTAAGCTGGCAGCCTTCACCTATCTTCACAAAAGGTATGATGAGAAGACCAAGTGGCTGCTGCACAAATGTCATCTAAAGAAGCTCCGTCATGAAAGACTGCAGAAGTAGCTACTGCTTTTGTAGAATGGGCTTGAACAGTTTCTGGCAGCTGGAGTCCTTTGGAATGATAAATTAATGTGATGCAGTCTCTAAGCTATTTGGCCAAGGTAACCTTAGAAAGTGTATTACCTAGATGGAGAGGAAAAAAACGCCAAAAAAAGTTGGTTCGATTTTCTAAACACTTTAGTCCTGTGAAGATTAAAACATAGTTGTCTGTGCATGTCAAGTAAATGGAGAGCATATTCTCCCCTGTTTGAGAAATTTTGAAAAAAGACTGGTAAATGTCGTGTCTGACTAATATTAGTCTCGGATACAACCTTGGGCAGAAAGGAAGTATTAGTTCAAAGAGCAACTCTAGCCTTATGAAAAATTAAGTATGGAGGTTCACACGATAGGACCTGAAGTTCTGAGACTCTTCTGGCAGAAGTGACAGCCACCAAAAATAAGGTTTTCCAAGACAGATGTTTTAGGTCACAAGTTGCTGATGGTTCAAAGCGGTTTCTAGTCAGGGCTTGAAGAACCACAGTTAGATCCCAAGGGGGAAGAGGTTCTTTACATGGAGGTCTTAGTATTAGGATGCCTTTTAGGAAAGCTTTACACTGTCTGTGTGACATTAGAGGGGGAACACTCCAGTCCTATATGAAACTTTGTAATTGCAGCTAGGTGCACTTTAATTGCTGAAGCAGAGGAACCCAACTTTGTGGATAGGACTGGAATAAGGATCTATCTCATTATCCAGAGCCCATCTAACAAATTTCTCCCATTTACGTTGGTATAATCTCCTTGTAGATGATTTGTGATGAGCAAAACTAATTTGTCGGACAGGTGAGGAAAGAGAAGGATGCCTGGGCAATCATGAGAACTGGAGAAGCCATGCAGTGAGCTTGAGGTTTTGGAGATTCAGATGTACCATGCCCTCCGGGTGAGAGAAGACCTGGAACTGGGTCCAGAATCTATAGTTTTGGAATTAAATGCGGCCACAGGAAGGTAAACCAAATTTTTTGAGGCCAGAAGGGGCAATGAGGATTACTGAATTTTCCATCCTTTTTGGCTTTCTTCAGGAACTGTGAAATGAGAGGAATTTAGGGGAAATGCATAAAGCAGACTGGGAGGGCTATTGTGGAGACTTGTTGTTTAGGGGAGAAGCAAAAAGATCGCAGCAAGGTTGGCTCCAGTGGTGAAAAATGTTTCTCACTACTGCTGGATTGATAGACCACTCATGAAGCAAGAGAATAGTTCTGCTCAATTTGTCCGCTATTACATTGGAGCTCCCCGGAATGTGTGCGGTTGTGAGAAAGAGGTTGGAAGAAATCACCTATTGCCAAACTCTAAGTGCTTCTCGACACAACGGGTAAGATTTGGTTTCCCCTTGTTAATGTACCAGACTACTGACATGCTGTCTATCTGAATCGCTATTGTTCCTAGACGGAGGACATCTTGGAATGCTTGCAATGCTAACAGCACTGCCCTCATCACTAGTACACTGATGTGCAAGTTGGCCTCCAACTGGGACCATGTGTCCTGGACTGTCCCTTCCCAGATAATACCCCCCCACCCTGTCTGGGAAGCATCCGTGGTCACTGTGGCTTGGGGCTGGAGAAGAATGAACAGATGACCCAAGGGTATCAGGATGGAGTGTAGCCACCACAACAGGTCGTGTTTGCAGTGATTGATTGGTGTATGAGAGACCATTAGGATACTAGTAGCCATTGCAATATCTGCATATGGTACCTTGCCAAGGGAACTATGGTGATTGCTGCTGCCATAGAACCTAATGTTTAAAGAACTAACTTTGCTAGGACCTTGTTACTACGTAGTAATTCACTGAGCTGGGATCTTATACGTTGTAGCCTTTCTGGAGGGAGTGATACAATTCCTGAGACAGTGTCTAAGTGAGCTCCAGTGAAATCCAGCTGTTGAGCGGGTTGAAGTGTGGACATTTCGAAATTTATAGTTATTCCTAGAGCTGTACACAAGGTGTATGGTGTAATCTCTTGCCAGTTCTAGCTGACTGGTGGTAGCGGTGAGAAGCCATTTGTCAAGATATGAAAATACTCGAAACCCTTGCAGTCTCAGATGAGCTGCTACCACTGCCATGCATTTGATAAACACCCTGGGGGCTGTGGTGAGTCCAAAGAGCAGTGCTCTGAATTGGAAATGACTGGGTCCCAGCTGGAAGTGCAAAAACCTCCTGGAGCTCTTTTCCATTTTTATGTGGTAATAAGCGTCTTGGAGGTCGACAGAGCAAATCCACTAGTCTTTTTCCAAGAATGAAAGTACTGACTGAACCGTGGCCATCTGGAATTTGGTTTGTTGAACTGGCTTGCTAAATTGGCTGAGATCCAAGATGGGTCTCCAGTCTCCTGTTCTCTTGGGCACTAAAAAGAATCTTGAGTAAAATCTGGATCCTTTCTGGTCTGGTGGGACTTCTGATGACTCTCTTGCTTAGCAGTCTTTGAATTTCTAGAACTGCTGCTTCCCTGAGACTGGGTGGTACGTCTGGGAGTTTTTTCTGGAAATTGTGATACAGGAATTTCATAACCTCTGGATACAATTCCCTGCACCCATTTGTCGATTGACAACATTTGCCAGGCAGATTGGTGCAGAGAAAGCCATACCGCGACTGCCTCCAGAGGCGGGCAATCAGGTACCCATTCAGGGGTGCTGGTAGGAAGCTCCAGAGAAGGTCTCTTTGGATCCCTGATTTTGTGGTCCATTTCTGCCTCTAGGGCTGCGTCTTCCATTGCTTCCTCCTCTGCCAAGGGAGAAGTCTTTGCCCCGTGAATCCTGGAAAGGCCCCTTGGATTTTTTTAAACCATATTCTCCCACTCCTCTGGTTCCTAGAGTACAGTCTCTGAGGAGTGGAGAAACGTATGTAATGGTAGAAAGAGTCTTACCATCCTTTTCATATCCGGCTAGCATATCCTTTACCTTGGGACCAAAAAAGAAGATCCGTAAAACACAGAGTTGATGAATGATGCTTTAAATGGCTCCGCAAAGTCGCACAAGTGCATACAGGAATGCCTTCTGATGACTATGCCTGAACCTGCTGCCCTAGTTGTCTCTTCAGCTGCATGGGCAACAAGCCTCGTGGACGAGTTAGAAATTGCTTCTAGGGTTGCAAGCTGAGAAGTAACTACCTCGTACCCCTTCAGCCACTTCTCCTTCGAGGGTACTCAAGTGCTCCTTCATCAGATCCCTCTGAGTCTTGTAAAGTGCGCCATATAATTCAAGGACCTTAGAGGGACAATAGATGTATAAACCCGCTTCCCAAATCTATCTAAAGTCCTAGACTCCTTGTTAGGAGGATGCACAGTAGGGACTTTCCTCATCAAGTTCCTTTCTGGTGGCTGCCGCTACCACCATGGCGTCAATGGGAATTCCTGTGGTCCAATACGGTTCCTCCTTAGGGACTGATAATACTCGATCAGGTCTGTTAGGGATTGGCTCTATGGCATTAGGCATCTTCCACGCCCGCTGAGTAATCAATTTAATGAGATCAGCAGCAGGCGGAGAGATCCAATAAGTAGAGGGTTGGGCACGAAAAGCCTCCAGGTATACTGATCCCTTTGAGGAAGGTTGGGAGGAAGACCAGCCATGCCTCTGTTTCAGGAGTTCTAGGATGTCCCCAAAGGAAACATCATCAGGGAGTGCCCTGGGGGAACCTTCCCCTTCATCAAAATCAGTATCTTTAGTGAAAGACTCTTCCCGAGAGTCTAAATGCTTCCTCTTGCACTTTCTTTTCATTGGGACTTCCTCGGGAGGATGATTCAGGGAAGTAGCTGAAGAGGAGACCACTAAGGTAGGTGTTACCCGAGACTTTTGTGCCCTCTGTCCTGGGGATGAGACTGATGGTAGCTCAGGTAAAGGAGATGCAGAAATCTGTCCCGACTGGGATGGCAAGGACTGAGTCTCTCCAACAGACAATGCCTTCTCCCTAATCCGGAAGGTACCCCCCCCCAGTAGAGAGTTGGGAGCCCAGAACCGAAAGACTCCTTCAGAACTGGGGTCACACCCCACACAGAGGAGGCAGCCCCCAGAACAGAAGCCTGGGTTGATGCTACAAAGGCCGAGACACAGAGTCATGGATGGCTCAGAAGGAGCCGAAAATGTACCATGCATCTCTGACCTGACCAGAGAGACTTGACCCTGGGAGGTCTCCAGTGCCAAAAGCAATGAGGAACTCAAGGCAGTTCTCAGTACCGGAGACAAAGATGCTACTGGAACAGAGACAGTCAGAGCCGGAACAGTCAGGATCAAAGGCTCATCAAGAGTTGGAGGAGGAGGGTGTGGGGTTGTCACAGGATGAATGTTCCCAATGCCGGTGTGGCTTGGAACAGAGGGCAATCCCCTCGCCACCAGAAGCTGATCTACCAGTCTTATGATAACTGTCTCAAGAGACTCTTAGTAGATCGAACAGATGCAGTAGAAGGAAACTTAGGTCATCTCACTTCCACAAAGGGAGTGTCTATAGATGGAGAATGGGATATTCTTAGAAGTGGAGGCAGCCCTAATTGCTTCGGTACCGATGCAACAGTAGGTGCCGAAGACGAAGCAGTCAGCTCCGAAGCTAGTTTAGAAGTAGTTCCAGTTAAATTCTCTGGTGCCGATGAACACTTTGGTACCGAGGTAGGTTTAGCTATTTTCCTTGATGTCTTGAGAACCTTGGAACAGAGGAAGACCTTTTTTTTGAAGCAGGTGATGAAGTGCTGGCTTCAGTCCTGGACTCAGAAATGGCCTAGTCAAATCCGTATTTAAGAAGCCCTTTCAGAATTAGTTTATTTTTCCTTTCCTTTAAAGTTTGGGTTGAAAATCCATGACAAATGCCACAGTTTTCTTGTGTGTATTTTACCAAGACAGTAAATGCACAAAGCATGCCCGTCTAAGTTAGGCATTTTGCCCTCACATTTGTTACACCTCTTAAACCCGGAGGTGTCTTTACGGGGTTTAGTAGTAGAAGGTTCTTCCTGTTGTTCAGCCATAATAAAGGGAAGAAACTGTCACCGAATCAGGCGACACAGCAGAGTGAGAAAAAAAAAATAAAATTAGAAAGTTTTTTTTTGGCTAGGTAGAAACTACCAATGATGGTATGTATATAAGAATACCTTATAAAAGGTAAACAAAAGAGGGGAAGAGTACGGTACTGGACAGTCTTATCAATGGTAGAAGTAAAGAGAAAAAATAGCTTTGATAATAAAAGGGAGGAGCAGGTAGAAATACAAAGAGTTATAAAGGAAGAAATTTATACGTTTTCAAAGAAGGAAGTCTACAAATTAGACAATACTCAAAAAATACGCCAAGGCTCGAGAGAAGGAAACAAACACGTCTGGTCTGTGAAGCGGCAAACGAGATCTGGGGTAATCTCTGTGAGGAGCATTATGGGAAGAGCCTAGCACGACAGTTTGGAGTGCGTGAGCTGAAGTAAACTACCATCTCGGTTCCAATGTTCGGAACTGAAACCACTGTCAAGGACTGCGTGAAGACAACATCAGATCAAATATTACAGAACTAAAGGTGTTTCAGCCTTAAAAGGATATTGGTTAATTTTATGGCACCAACTAAAAAAAAAACCTTTTACAGTTCGCCATATATTATTTTCAAACAGGTTCCTAAGCCTTAATACCTACTGCATGTCCCCAGAGAAAATGTGCTTAAAAAGCTTTAAAATTCTATTAGCTATGCTGTGAGCTGAAGAACTAGAAAGTTGGTGTGGATCAGGGAGCCCCTGTCTTGTGTAAGCATGCACTATAAAACAGCTTTTAGTAAGTAGGTTTGGCCATTTTTCAAAAGGGAGAACACACAACTCTCTTTTAACCCAGGCAGCACAAGTACAACTTTTAAAGATCCAAAGGGACTCTCCAAAAGGACTCTGGTTATCAGATTAAATAGTGGAAAAAGTGTACAGTAACATTCACCTCCATGAAAGTAAAAAGGTATTGGTCTTCCAGGCATTTGTGCAAGGAGCCCTGGAGTAGAATTTCCTTAACTTTCTGAAGATGGAAGCAAACAGATCTATTTGAGGAGTTTCCCACAGGTGGATGATTTCCTAGAAGACCCCCAAGACGTAAATCCCAGTCATGAGGGTATATCCTGGTCCTACTTGGTTTGTCTGCCACAAATTTCTGCTCTGATGGAATGTAAGTAGCCTAGATATATAGATTTGAGTTGAAGGGCCAGTATCTAGGCTAGCACTGTTAATCTGCAAAGTAAGTGAGACATAGCTCCATTTGTTTTATGTACCACACGAGTGTGGTACTGTATGTGATGACTAACAGAGGACCTGGACTCCTAAAAAGGTTTAGTGATTTGACACAACTTAATAATGCCATCATTTATTTGATGTGTGTGAACTTTTTGTTCCAATTTTCACCAACCTTGCACTTTTACCTCTTTAGAAATGGCAGCCCATTCAAAATCTGATGCATCTATAGTGAGCAGGGGCTTGGGGGGAGAAGGGGTGACCTGGATTAAGGGATAATGGCTTCACTCACCACTGAATTACCCATCTTGACAAATCTCAGTACCAGAATGTGAAAGGAGAGGGAGGTGCTAGTGCTAGGCCCAGATTAATTTTAGGAACCCTTCAATGTTTGTCACAATCAGTCTGGCAAGAGGAATCATGAGAACTGCAGAGGCCACAATGCCCAATAACCTGGGAGCCCTTGGCTGTTGTGCAAGTCTGGCTGGCAAATATCATGAACTGATCTTTAAATGTCCACTTTAACCTGGGGAAGAAAGGCCACCATGAGTGATGTATTTAGGAGACAACCTACATATACTATCCTGCAAGAGAGAATAAGGGATGATTTTTCTAGGTTTACTCAGGTTGAGAAAGTTTTTGTCAAAAAAGAAGAGATTCTTGATAACCTAGAAGAGAGTCAGCAAAATTATAGCAGTTATATAAATAGAGAAAAATCTGTATGCCCTGTAAGCTGCAATAAGCTACCAATGGAGCCAGACACTTTGTAACCATTATTGGAGTTGCTGTCAATCCTAAAGGTAAAGCAAACTAAAACTTTGAACCAGGCAAATTACATCTTTAAAAAAATTCTGTTTGCAGTCCTTATAAACTGTAATGTCATGACAGGCATCTTTTAAGTCTAGTGTTACTAGGAAACTGAAAGGAAGAATGGGAGTTAGCACAGACTGTTCAGAAAGAATTATGGAATCTTGAAGTGGAGGTTTAAAAATGAGAAGTCCAGCATGGATCTCCAATTTCCTTCCTTCTTTGGCACCATAAAAAAAATCAGAGTAAAATCCTGTTTCTATTTGATCTGGTTGGACAGGCTCTATTACTCCATGAGAAAACATGACCCAGAACTGAAGGAAAAGTACAGTTGCGCAAGTTCCACTTACTTGTAAAAGTGGATGGTTGTAGAATACATTGCCTTACAGGCATATTAGTAGTAGTGTACCGGTAATCCTCCCTCTGGCAGTCTGTCAAAGCACAGAACTCCTTCCACTATCTGCCCATGAGGGTGAATAATTACCTGACAAAATCAGGACAGTGCTTCATACACACACAGAACCCAGCAGGAAGAGCAGATGGAAATGCAAGCTGTGCAAATAGCTACTGTTTCAAACCAAACACCACACACTTGACAAAAAAGGTTGCTGAACAAAAACAGCAGCAACTTCCACTACCAACTACATACACCCAACAAAAGGGGAATGATGTGAGGGTACTGTCAAATAAGGGAGTGTGTTCTATGAACATCTACTGTTGCAGGTAAGTGGAACTTAACTGTATTATGTTCAACAAACATACTGATTTACTGGCATATTGGTAGATTCCCAAAACTTACCCAACCTGGGAGGAGGAGGATAAAGGTCCAGGAGTCCCTGAAAAATGGCCCTCATGAAGATCTACAGAAAGCATCCAGTTTGTAGTGCTTCATGAAGGTATGGACAGAGGACCAAATTACTGCCTCTAGAACAGTTCTGGAGTCCACTCCTTTCCAATATGGCACAGAGGAGGAAACTGTCCTGGTGGAATGTGCCTTTACCTTGTCTGGATTCACCTTTCCATGGTGGGTGTAACAAAAATAAATACCGAGGACAACCAACATGGAATGGATTGCCAAGAAACAGGCTGACCTTACTTTGCCCCAGAAAAGAAAATAAGATTTTTCAGTTTTCCTAAAGGGCTTTGTTCTGTTGTGACAGTAGCTGAACTGCCTATGCACATGCCAAGGCACAAAGTATCTTCTTTCCCTTACTCAGTTTCTGGAAGAACACAAAGATTAATAGATTGAGAGTGAATTCTGAGACCATTTTTGTCATGAAAAGAGGATTAGTGTGTAACAGCCCTATCCCTCTAAAAACTTAAAGTTGTCCCACCATGAGAGCTTGAAACTCAGAAACTCACTGTGCAGATGTCAGAGCAATAAGCATGCCAGTTTTAACAAATTACAGTTGTGTACACTTACCATAAATGTAGATGTTTGAGTGTATTCACTGTTGCAGTCATCACTTGTGGGTTTATCCCTGCTGGGTAGCCCTTAGCCGGCCTGAATACCAGAGTAAAGGATTTCCCCTCCTGCGTCGGCTGTTCAGAGACTGTGGGTGATGTCAGATTGTCAGGGCTACAAAGGGTGACAGCTGATGCCATTACATCAGTTTTTCTTGCCTCCCAATGGTCAAGAGCTCATAAGAGGATATCGAAAAATGGGGGTGGGGGGGGTGGGAGGGAAACAGGACTGCAACAGTGAATACACTCGAACATCTACATTTATGGTAAGTGTACACAACTGTACTATGTTCTTTGTGTTTCACTGTTGCAGTCATCACTTGTGGGAAGATTCCCAAAGCTGAGGAAGTGGGTGGAGGCATGTCATATAGGTTATGAGGATACTAACATGCCCTGCAGGATTGCAGATGCAAATCCTGCCCTAGTTTTGGAGAATACAGCCAAGCTGGTTGTCCATAGTGAAAGTGTGGATAGATGTCCATGTAGCAGCATCCAAGATATCCTTGGTAGGAATCCCTCTCAGGAAGGCCGTGGAAGTAGAGGCTGTTCTAGTGGAGTGCGATCTGATGGCTTTAGGAGGACTCTTTCCATGGAAGGCATAGCAGACATGTATGCAATGAGAGACCCATTTGGAAATGGTCTGCTTACTAATGGGTTTCCCCCACTGCCCCAGGGGAAAATGAAACCAGGAGCAGATCAGTTTTTCTGACTGGTTTGGTCCTGTGAAGGTAAAATCTCAGTTGCCCGTGTACATCCAGGGTATGCAGAATTTTTCCTCCTTTATTGGTAGGCTTTGGGAAGAAAGTAGGTAGATGAATGGTCGGGTTGAGGGAAACCTCAGAGACCACCTTAGGCATAAAGGCAGGGTTGGTTCTCAGACAGACCCTGTCTGTGTGGAAATTCATGAAGGGCTCAGTGGCCATTAGGACCTGGAGCTCCGATAACCGCCTGGCAGAAGTGATGGCTAGCAATAGAGCAGTTTTCCAAGAGAGGTACTTGAGATCTACTGAGAATGCTGGTTCAAAAGGGGGTAGAGTCAACATTTCCAGAACAATGTTAGGAACCCAAGCTGGAGCAAGTGGTCTTCCAGGCTGTCTGATGTGAGCTACACCTATGAGGAACTGTTTTAAGAGGTGCTCAGAGAAGAAGGGCTGCTCTGCCTGGACATAGGCTGAGATAGCTGCAGCATGAGTCTTGACAGAGGAGTAGGACAACCCTTTGCTAGGAGCTCTGCCAGGTAGTCCAGAACCAGTGGTAAAGTGGCACAGACGTGGTCTGTGCCTCTGCTGCTGCACCAGCAGGTGAACCTTTTCCATTTTGCTGAATTAGATTTTCTGGTGCTGGGTCTACGGGCCTCCTTAATGATGACTAACACTGCTTGGCGAGGGTTGCAGCGTTATCTGGCTTTGAGGAATCAACCATGTGGTTAACTTGAGAATGGTCAGGCCTGGGGTCCAGTAGCTTCCCTCCCTGTTGAGTGAGAATGTCGGGGGGGGGGGGATAACTGTGCTGCCTTGGCCAGTCTGGGGCAATTAGGATAGCCCTTGGCCCTTCTCCGATCTTGAGAAGTACCCTGGGGTATCAGCGCCAGTGGGAGGAAAGCGTATACAAACAGGCTGCCACGAAGAAAGGAGAGGGCGTCCACCCTCCAAGCTTCTGAGTGAAACTCTCGAGCAAAATTTTGTTAGATGGTGGATGTGGTAGCTTGCAAAAAGACCTAGGACTGGTTTCCCCCAGACCAGACTGATCTGCAGGAAGGTGTTCCTGTGCAACTGCCACTCGTGGGGATCCAGGAGTTGTCTGCTTAACTGGTCTGCCAGGGTGTTTTGCTTCCCTGGAAGGTATTGTGCTATCACATGCAGTCCCAGGTTTGACACTGACTGCCAGATTTTCATAGCTAAGCGATAGAGGGGATAAGAATGGGTGCCCCCTTGCTTGATGTACCACATGACAGTTGTGTTGTCTGTCTTGACTAAAAGGACTCCTGGTGACAGGTGCTATTGGAAGGTTATAATTGCTCTGTGCACTGCCAGCATTTCTTTTAGGTTGATGTGGAGACCCTGAACCTCCTGTTCCCAAAAGGCCTGAGTTCACAAGGTTCATTTGTGAGCTCCCCAGGCAATGTCTGAGGCATCTGTGGTTATGGTTTGGCTGTGTGGCTGAAGAACAAAGGGGAGGCCCTTGCTCAGGCCGAAAGCCTCAGCCCATCATAGGAATTCCTTCCTCAGACAAAGAATCAGGGGGAGTTGGTGTTCCAGTGACTGGGAGTGCTGGCACCAGAGATTCTTTAGGTACCATTGCAATTTTATCATGTGTAGTCTGGGACCAGCATGATGCCGGAGACCATGTATCCCAGGGCTTGCAGGATTTTTCTGACAGTGAGTTGTGTTTTGTGTGCCAGCTGGGTGAAGTAATACTGTAGGAAGGCCTGCTTCTATGGGGGAGGAAGGTCATTTGTGCCGAGGTGGAGAGGTCTAGGATAGGGCGCCAGGTGCCCTCTTTTCTGGGGAACAGGAACAGTCTCGAATAAAATCCTTTTCCGGTCTGCTCCTTTGGTACAGTTTCTACAGCACCCTGGGCAAGAAGCTTTCTGATCTGGCGAATAGTTCATGTCCTCTGATTTGCAGGGATGTCTGGGCAACCTGGCCTTTTTGGTTTCTCTTTGAAATAGAATTTGTACCCGCTGGTGATAATTTTTAGGACCCATAGATCTGAGGTGATGGCCTGCCAGTTTTTTAGGAAGAGGAAAAGTCTTTCTCCTAGCCTGTTGGGTGACTTGAGGGGCAGAGGGGAGGGGGGAAGTCATTGTGAGTCCTTGGAGAAGGGGGTTGGGTTTAGGACTCCCTTGCCTAGGGGCAGAAGTGGACCACTGCCTCGGTCTTTGTTGGCTATGGGACTGATGCCTAGGGGTTCTGTCTCTGCATCCCTTTCTATAGACTGGCTTTGTCTGGGAGGGAAAGTACTAGTGTTTTGTGGGGACGTTTCTGCTGAACCTGGGAGATTGCACCTGTAAGACGTCCTTGACAGTTTGCGTGGACTTGGCTTTGTCCTCCATTTTCTTAATGACTTCCTCTGCTTTAGGGCCAAACAAATGGTCTTTACCCAAGGGGGCGTCTAGCAGCTTATATTTGACCTGGTCAGGCAAAGGCTGCTCCCTTAATCAGGCATACCTGCTGATTACTGAACCTGTTACCGCAGTCCTGGTAGAAGCTTCCAGGGCATCAAAACCATAATGTAAGGAGTGTTTGGCTACCTAACAGCTAGACTGTATGAGGTCTGTTAATTCTCTGGTAGTACTATTGTCAAGAATAGGAGATAACTTCTGTTTAATCAGTTCAAGGACATTTTGCTGGAATTTGAGTATATGGAATTGACAATGTAATGCTCTTACAGCTAATGTGGCTGAATTGTATATCTTTTTTCCCATTCTGTCTAAAGCCCTGATTTCTTTGTCAATTGGAATGGGATTTTTCAATGAGCTTGCCCTAGCTCCTTTAGGACCTTGAGTAATGAATTCAGGGTCTGCAGTAGGATTCTTGAAGATATTTGTGAGTGTCTTGTACCCTGTAATATCTGCCTGGTTTTCTAGGTGCTGGACAGAGAGAATCTGGTGAAAGGGCAGATTCTAGAAAAGCATCCTCCACTACATCCAGGATAGGTGGAATGGCTACAGCTTTATGCTGGGGCAGGTCAAGGAACTCGGAGTCTCATCTTAGACAGAGTAATCTTGGGCATCCCATTGAAAATGCTCTCTGAGGGAATTTAAGGTTTCCCCAAAGGAAAGGTCATCAGGTGGGGAGGCGGAAGGAATGGGGTCATCAGAATCAGCGTCCTCAAATGCTGCTAAGGGTTGGTCTTCCACATCTGACTCCAAGGACAGAGTCTTCTGATTCCTGGTCAGAGAGGGCCTCAGGGGAGACATCCCTTTTTCTTTTGGATGGGGTTGGCTTCACCTAATAAGAGTCATCAAGTCTTCTTCCATCCTAAGCAGTTGCTGTGACTCAGAAGCAGGCTGGCTAGGTGTAGGTCGGTTTCTGGGTCCTTGGGGAGGGACCTTTTTGGGGGCAGTGTTAGGCTTGGGCCTGGACGAGGTGGTAGTCTTATACAAAGTGAGTTTAACTGGCGGCATTGTTGTCGGTCCGAGTCTGGCTTCGGTAGTCGGTGGTGTCTCAGCGGAAGCCAGTGCCGGCAAAGCGGCTCCGGACTCGACCGCGTGAGGAAGACGCGACATACCAGCAGAGGGGAGTGGATCAGGAGGCGTACTGGACTCCGAATGGGTCTCGGTAGAGGCCTGCGACGGTTCCTTGGCTAGCATCAGGGGCTGCAAAGGCACCTCACTGAGTTCAGCTGTAGCACTGAGTGGAAAAATACCAGACTTTTGACTAGAGTCGTCAGAGGGCCTAACTTTTAGAGGCCTATCTCTATCTTTTTCTTTCTTTTTCTAGGTAAGTCAGTAGCCAGTTGAGAGACAGACGCCATCTGGTGGTGAGAAAAAGATTCATTAAAAAGTCTAGCCACAACTTCAGCTCTTCTATGTATGGTTCTAACATTAAACAGGGCATAGAACCAACACCTAGGGACATTGTGGTCTTGGCCTAAACACGTGACCAGAGAGAATGGAAACCTCAGTGTGGGATCTGCTTTTCACAACTGAGACAATTAACTTTCTCTGACATTTTCCTCACTCTGGCACTGGCTGACCGATGCACTCACAAAACTGCTTCTGGCTCCATGTCAAGAAAGACTGATGGCCGTCACCGTTTATAGCTCCGACGACCTGGCGTCAGCAACAGTCTCTGAACCGACACAGGAGGGAAATCCTTTACTCTGGTATTCACGCCGGCTGAATGCTTCCCAGCAGGGATAACCCACAAGCTGCAACACTGAAACATGAAGATCATCTTGAGATCAACGTGAGCTGGATAATTAAAAGGTGGAAAGGTCAATTTTTCAAGAACATAATTTATTTTCCAAGGAAGAGGCATCTGCTTGCAAGGGGGTCTCACATGCAATACTCTTTCCACGAACTATTTTACCAATAGAGAAGAGGTGGATCCACTGGCAGATAAGCAGTGATGGCCACTAAATGCACCTTAATGGATTCAAAGTTATATGCTTACCATAAACTTGGTGTCCAGTTTCATTATGCATCACAAATGGGTTTTCGGATCCATCCTCAGATGCACCTCTGCCATTTCTTCCATACGATCTGAGCCTCAAACTCCTCCCTCTCCCAAGATGCTTCACTCCTCTTGAAACCTCAGATCGAGTTTGCTGCCCCATCCTCAAGATGATTACCCCAAACATAGCAGAAATACAGAGAAAGAGACCTACTGGAGCCTAAACAAGGAATCAAGAGGGTTCCACAATCCTCTAGATCACTCTCAACTGTAAAAGGAAGGGGAAAAGAAGGGGTGGGATATGATGCATAATGAAATTGGACAACACAGATACCAAGTTATAGTAAGCATGTAACTTCTGATCTGATGTCCATTTCATTATGCATCATAAATGGGTCAGAGTCCCCAGCTACATAAACCCTAGGAGGACCTCAAGGAAGGATACGCCTGAGCACCAAAGAACCAAAGAATGCTCTGTTCCTGGAAATAATGTCCAACTTGTAGTGAGACAAAAGTATGAGTTGTGGACCAAATAGCTGCAGCACAGATTTCATCAACTGGAGTTCTAGCAGAAAAGGCTGAAGAGGTTGACACTGATCTGGTGGAGTGGGGTCTAACTGGATGGGGAAGTTGCTTGCCTTGTTCAGAATAAACTGTAGAAATACAGTAGGTAATCCATTTGGCTAATATAACCTTAGAGACAGTCTGGGCCAACTTGTTTGGTGAAAAGACAATGAACAACTTGCTCAGACTTTCTGTGAGGTCTAGTTCTATGCAAGGAGGAAAGCTTTATGCTGAAACCGGTCTGGTTCTAATAAAACTATCCAGTGCTTCTTCTTCCTGGTGCTGGCCTCTTTTGTTTTCATTCTAGTTCTATGCAAGTAGAATCATAACTGTCTGCGAACATCCAAGGAATGTAATATGTATTCACCTTTATTGTAGTAATTAGGAAAAAATACAAGGAAGTGGATGGTCTGGTTAATGTTGGTCCCTGATGCAATCTTTGGTATGAAAGAAGGATTTGTTCTGAGAGAGACTATTCTTGAAGAAGGTTATGTAAGGTAGTTGGAGAAGACAGAGCTTGTAATTCTGATACTGTTCTAGCTGACACAATAGTTACAGGAAAGGCGGTCTTTCACAACAAATACTTTAACTCGCATAAACTAGCAGGTTCAAGACATACTCCACTTAAAGAAATCATAATCCCTCCGAGCTACATGCCCTAGGGACCTAAACCTTGTCACCACAATAAACAGAACATGACAGAGGGATAGATTCCTGTCCCAGAGACTTCCCTTACTCTGGAATAAACTACCTATCTATATCAAACAAAGCTCCTCATTAGCACTCTTCAAGAAAAATCTTGATGATTGGATGATAATAGGAAATTCACCCTGGGGATCACCTCTGTGGCTCTGCTCGACAGTGGCACAGGAAAATAATTTTCTTGGGTGGCAAAAGAAACCTTTTTGGCTGGGCTTATATAGACCCCAGGGCCGATAGCATAGTACCTACCTATGAACCTATAAGGGCTTCTTGGTGAGACCTTGGAGTACCAATGTAAGATCACAAGAAAAAGAAGGATCTTTGATCAGAAGCCAAAGATGAAAAACCTCTTTTAGAAATACCCAACATAGTTTGGAAAAGGAAATGACAGAGGAAAAGTACAGTTTTGTACCTACCATAAATGTAGATGTTCGAAGATCCACATTGCTGCAGTCCTAACACTTGGGTAGTCCGCTGTCCCAGTCGGGTCAAGGCGCATTAGTCTGACGCCAGGACGCCAGGGTACAAATGCGCATGACCGACGACATATCCTCAGTCTTTTCTTGCCCCAGATGTCAGAAGACCCTAAAAAGATAAGGCCAAAACCAAAAACACCAAACACTCCTGTACCAAATATATGTACAATATATACAAATTTACAAAGTACAACCCCACCCACACAACCACCCCTAAACACAGAGGGAAGGAGGGAGGGACTACAGCAATGTGGATCTTGAACATCTACATTTATGGTAGGTACAAAACTGTACTATGTTCTTCATCTCACATTGCTGCAGTCCTAACACTTGGGTAGAATCCCAAAGCAGAGGTAAGGGAGGCTGGCAAATCATAAAGAAGCTGGAGCTGTCAACATGCCCTGCAAAATAGCCGTGGCAAAACCAGCCCTAGATTTAGAGTAGAGAGGAAGGTGGTAATGCTTAGAGAAAGTATGCACTGAACTCCAAGTAGCTGCCTCCAAAATATCCTTAGTTGCCACCCCCCTAAGAAATGCTGTTGAAGTGGCAGTAGCCCTAGTGGAATGAGGCCTAATCCCAGCTGGAATCTCCTTGCCATGATGGGAATAACAAAATGCAATGCAAAACCCAATCCACTTAGAAATAGTTTGTTTTGACACAGGCTTGCCCTGAGAACTCAAAGCAAAAGAAACAAACAACTGCTGAGACTGCCTAAAATCCTTAGTCCTGCTTAAATAATAACGCAACTGCCTGTGTACATCTAAAGTGTGCAAAATCTTTTCCCCTTATTTTGGGGATCTGCATAAAAGTAGGCAAATGAATAGTTTGGTTTAAAGCCACACTAGAGACCATCTTAGGCATAAAGGAAGGATTAGCACGTAATGATACCCTATCCTTATGGAAAATCAAAAGGCTCAACCGCCATAAGGGCCTGCAATTCAGAAACCCTTCTTGCAGAAGTAATGGCCAACAAAAAGCAGTCTTCCATGACAAGTATTTCAATTCAGCAGTAGCCGAGGCTCAAAAGGTTGTAGAGTAAGTTTCTCCAACACAAAATTGAGGTCCCAAGCAGGAGTAGGAGCTCGGGGGTCTTATATTCTTTGCCCTCTAAGAAATTGCTTGAACAAAGGATGATAAAACAATGGTGGGTCACAATCATAGTGAGCTGAAATTGCTGCAGCATGAATCTTAATGGAAGAGAAAGACAAACCTTTGTCCAATAACTCAGTAAGATATTGAAGAGCCACACTCAAATTAGGCTCAGAAACCACCAAATCCTTTGCTGCACTCCAAAATAAAAATCTCTTCCATTTTTTCTGCACACTTTCCTTGTACTAGGTCTTCTGGCTTCCATAATCACATTCAAAACTTGTTGAGGAAGTTGAGACCTGCTGTGGTTCAAAACAGAATATGCCAGGCTGTTAGATGAAGAGAGTGAAGCTTGACATTGAGTAGATGACCGTCCCTCTGAGACAATAGGTGTGGAATCAAAGGTAAAGGCCATGGAGGCTTCCTTACCAGACTCCTCAGTAATGGGTACCAGTGTTGCGAGGCCAATCTGGAGCTATTAAAATCATCCTTGGCTTGTCTTGTCTGACCTTTAGGAGTACCTTTGGGAGGAGAGGCAGAGGTGGAAAGGCATACACATGAAGATTTTTCCAACTGAAAGAAAGAGCATCCACTTTCCAAGCTGTGTGATGAAACCTTTTCGCAAAACTTTGGCAGCTGGTGGTTTAGTGGAGAAGCGAACAGATCTATGTCTGGAGTTCCCCATGACACTGTCAATTTCCAAATACATGAAGATCCAGTTTCCACGGGATCCATGATTTGCCTGCTTAACACATCTGCTAAGGAGTTCTGTGCTCCGGCAGAAACCTTGCCTGAAGATTTAGTTGCAAGCTGAGCGCAGTCTCCCACAAAATCATTGCTTGCCTGCATAGAGGATAAGAATGTGTTCCCCCTTGTTTGTTGATGTACCACATGACAGTTGTGTTGTCTGTTAGAATCAACACCTGCCCTGGAAGAAGTAACTCCTTGAAAGCCATTAATGCAAACTGGACTGCTAACATCTCCTTCATGTTGATATGTAGATGCTGTAGTCTGGCAGGCCACTTGTCTTGTATCCACTTTCCATTCAGATGAGCTCCCCAAGCTATGTCTGAGGCATCTGTCGTTAGAATCTGACTCTGGCCGGGTCACAGAGAGTCCCTTGTTTAGGTGACATTCCTGAGCCCACCACAAAAATTCCTTTTGAATGCAAGGTATTATTTGAATGACAGTGTCCAAATCCTGGCAGTGCTGTGTCCATACATTTTGAGATACCATTGCAGCTTCCTCATATGCAGTTTGGCATTGGGAAGCACCAGAATACAAGATGCCATGAACCCTAAGGCTTGAAGGACTGTCCTTGCAGTCAGCCCGGACTGAAGAGATAGTTGATGGAAGTAAAGGGAAAGATTCTTTTGTTTGTCCGGGGTTAAAGGCCATCTGTTGCTGTATTCAGTCTCACACCCAGAAAGCACATGTCTTGAGAGGGTACTAGACTGGACTTTATTTCGCTCACAGAATACCCCAGGCATCTTAGCACTGCTATCACATATTCCAAATGCTGAAAAAGGTCTTCCTTTTCTTGAGCCAGAATCAGGCAGTCGTCCAAGTAAGGATAGATTTGTATTCCTTTTAGCCTGAAGTAAGCTATCACTGGAGCCAGAACTTTGTGAATACTCAGTAGATAAGCCAAAGGGCAATGCAGAGAACTGATAATGGGAATTCCCAGCTCAAAACGCAATACTTCCTGCAACTTAGTCTGATAGGTACATGAAGGTAAGCCTCCTTGAGATCTAAAGTTACCATCCAGTGATCTTTTCCCAGCAGAGGTAAAAGCTGTTGTAACGTCAACATTTTGAACTTGGGAATGTCCAGATAAGTGTTGAGGATAGATAAATCCAAAATTGGTCTCCACGTGTTCCCCTTTTTGGTACTAGGAACAGGCGAGAATAAAATCCTAGGCCCCTTTCTGGCACAGGAACCGCTGAATGGCCCCTATTTGGAGTAACAGAGAAATTTGCTTGTGAGCCTCTTTTCTTTGTAGAGGAGGAATGTCTGGCATGCCTTTGAAAGGAGGCAAGGTATGGAAATAAAACCTGTAACCGTGGTGAATGATATCCAATACCCATCTGTCTTGGGTAATTAAACTCCAATTTTCTTTGAAAAGTGCCAGCCTTCCTCCCAAAGGTGCTGCCAGACGAGAAGGCTCTGGCAGCTGAAAAGGCAGGTCATTGGGTCTGTTTACGAAAGGACTGACCCCTGCCCTCACCAGAAGACTGAGCAGGTGAACTCCCTGTTCTAGGCCTAAAAGAACCTTGAGCTCTGCCCCTACCACGCCTAGACCTACCCCTAGACTGGGAATCATAAGAAGGATATGTCCACCCCTTAGTAGGCCAATTTCTACTAAACTCGAGGCTGAACCTGCAAAAATCTTTAACAGTCTGCATAGACTTAGCCTTGTCCTCCATTTTCTTTAAAACTGCTTCCACAGGCGAACCAAACAACACATCAGATTGTAACGGAGCATCTAAAATCCTTGTCTTAACATGCTCAGCTAAATTCTGATCCCTCAGCCAGGCGTGCTCATAAGAACAGAACCAGTGGCAGCCACCCTCAAGAGGCCTGTACAGCATCAAAACCACATTGCAAAGAATGCTTACCCACCTGTTCAGAAACATGAACTAAATCCTGCAACTCTTTACACTCAATACCTTCCGCCAGAGCATCCACCTTAGACTTCAATTGTGAAAGGAGATAATTTTGGTATTTTAACATGTGGAACTGGCAATTCAAAGCCCTCATGGCTAAAGTGGAAGAAGTATACACCTTCTTTCCCCATCTATCCAAAGCCCTTGCCTCTTTATCAGAAGGAACAGGATTTTTAACAACAGAAGCCTTAACACCTTTAGGCCCCTGAGAAACAGTTTCTGGGTCTGCCCTAGGACTCTTAAAAGATACTTATGAGCTTCAGGCACCCTATAATACCTATCCGTTTAACTGGGGCGAGGCAAAGAATCAGGATTCAGGGAAGCCCCTGCCAAAACAGCGTCCACCACATCCTGAACAGGAGGTTTAGCCGCAGGCCTATGCTGGGGTAGAAACAAAATTCCCTAAGCCTTTTCCTGGAATCAGAGAAATCTTGACCTTCCCATTTAAAATGCTCCTCATGGAATGAAGAGTCTCTGAAAAGAAAAATCCTCAGGAGGAGAAGCAAGGGGTAGAATCATCTACATCAGAATCAGAATAAGGAGGATACTCCTGTAAGTCTTCAGTCAAGACTCAGAAGCCTCGAACACTGCTCAAAACTCTCAAGCTCAGGTTCCACCCTAGGCCTCTTATCAGGAGGCATAGAACCTCTAATCATAGTAATCAAATCTTCTGCCATTTTAAGCATATGTTTCTTAGGCAGAGACCCTGAAGAACTAGGAGAGACACCCACTGAAGTTAAACCTGGCCTGCCTCTCAAGAAGCCTTGGAAACAGAAGGGAGGGCCTAACCACCTTAGGAAGGGAGGGAGAACAGCTACCTGAGAAGCCCCTTCAGCCTGGCCTACCTCCTGAGAGGACACATCTTGTAACAGTAAAGTCTCTCCCTGAGACTCCAAAAACTTCTGGCAGAACCTCCGCTCCACCCTCTAAAGAACCGTCCGGGACAGACGGTTCTTCCAACCTAGGCTTTGCTGCTTTGTCCTTACACTTTTAGACGAAAGGCGGAGCATCCGACGGCATTTTATAATTACAACGCTTCCCAAAACTAACCTGGCACAGTCTAATCTTCTCTTTATAGTGCGTTTGTTAAATCTAGCACAAGAGCGACATCCAACAACGCCGTGCTCAGGCCCTAAGCAAGGTATACACAAGGTATGGTAATCCCTATGAGGTATCTGTTTCCCACAAGAAATACAGTTATTCACTTTTTCTGACATCCGGTTAAATACTGAGGCAAGAAAAACCAAAATATTGTACTTAGCCAACTTTGATTCGGTCTGAAACTCCGACTTCAGAAAATTTCAGAACGCCAACCTGCACATACTGCTTCTGCATCGACCATGCGGCAAAAAGACTGAGGATATGACGCCGGTCATGCGCATTTGTACCCTGACGCCCTGACGCCAGACTAATCTTGACCGACGTCAGCCTTATACTTTGGCATTCGGGCCGACTGGGACAGCGGACTACCCAAGTGTTAGGACTGCAGCAATGTGAGATGAAAAACATCCCCAACTCCCTTCCCCATGAGGGAATTTGTGATAGCCGCAAGTTGCACCTTTATGGTAGGAAAACTAGCTCCATTGTTGAAAAGGGAACTTAGGAACGTAAGGATGTCTGAGACTGAAGCTGAAAAGGGGTTGTTATTCTTTTGTGAAGCCCAGATGAAAAATCTCTTCCATTTGTTACAATGTATTTTGTTGGTGGAGGGCTTTTAAGAGGCAAGAATAATTTTACAGACAGAGGAAGGTAGCCTGGACTTTAGTAAAATCACTGGAAGTGGAGAAACCAAGAGGTTAGGTTTGAGGGATCAGAGACTGGGAATCTGCCGTTCTGATGGATGGGAAATCAGATCCTTTGTGGTATCCAGTATCCATGGAGGAAATTTGCTGAAAGACTACAGGAAGGGGAACCATACCTGACGAGGCTAGTGAGGGGCAATGAGATAGGATTGGTCTTTAACCTGCTGGGTTTCTGTAGAACTATGGGTATCACGGGAATAGGAGGATAAGCATAAAGGAGACCAGAGAGCTAATCGTGGACTAGTGTGTGCCTGTGTGACCCTCCGCAGGGGGGATCAGAGCGAAGTAGTTGCTGCAATTGTTTAGGGGAGAGGCAAATAGGTCACAGTAAGGTTGGCCCCAGCGGCTGAAAATCCCCTTTGCTACTGACTGGTTCAGGGACCACTTCTGAGGACTTAATATCGACCTGCTCAAACTGTCCGCCAGAATGCTGGATTCTCTCAGAAAGTGCATTGCAATGAGAAAGCGGTTTGAAGTGATCGCCCATTCCCAAACCCTCATGGCCTCACTGCAGAGTTGGTAAGAACTGGTCACCCTGCTTGTTGATGTACCATACCACCGACATTATCTGCCAAGACTGCAACTGTCCCCAGAAGAAGGCAGTTCTGAAAGGTTTGCAATGTGAGAAGAACCATCCTCATCTCCAAAACTTTTACATGCAATTTGGTCTCTGTGGGGGGACCACGTGCCTTGGACCATCTTTCCCTGAAAATGTCCCCCCACCCTAACAGGGAGGTGCCCATGGTCCCTGTGGCCGAAGAGGGGAGGGGGGGAGATGAAGGGTCTGCCGAGATGAAGGTTGTTTGCAATCATCCACCACTGCAGGTGATGCCTGCAAATCACAGTAAGCCTAACCAGGGTTGATAATGGGTGAAATCTTATAGACCATTATACTGGCAGGGTCCACTGGAGAACTCGCATGCTAAACCTGTCTAAGGGCACTAGAAGAATGGCAGCTGACATGGAACCTACGGCCATGAAGTCTAGGCGGACGGGAGGAGATGGAGTGTCTAGCAGGCATTGAACCTGCTGCCTCAGGTATTTTACTCTTTGCAGACGTATGGCTACAACTTGAGTGACCATGTTCAATTGTGTCCCAGTGAATCTGATGTCCTGTACTGGGGTCATCTTGGATTTTACCATGTTCACTGTAATTCCCAGGCAGCAGAACAAGGGCAGCATCACCTGAATATCCTGGAGTAGTGGATGCCTTGTGGGTGACATTTGGAGCCCATCGTCCAGGTAGGGAAACACCTGGAATCCTTGCAAATGGAGGTGTACTGCAACTACTGCCATCCATTTGAACACCTGGGGGCAGTGGTGAGGCCAAAGGGCAGTGCTCTGACTGGTAATGATCAGCCTGGAACACCTGTCTGTTTTGAAATGATAGCACACAACCTGGAGATCTACAGAACGCATCCAGTCGTCACTGCGCAGGAGCGGCAAAATGGACTGTACCGTAACCATGTGGAACTTTGCCTTCTTAACAAATAGATTCAGGCTACTCAGATCCAGGATGGGTTGGAGGTCCCTGGCACCACAAAGAAGCATGAGTAAGTTACACATCCTAGTTGTTCGGTTGGGACCCGCTGGATGACTCTCTTGTCTAGAAGTTTTTGTATTTCTAGAAGGGCACTCTCCCTCTGACTGGGTGGCACATCAGGAAGACTTTTCTTGGTGAGGACAGGAGGAAGGGAAAATGGAATATAATAAACTCTGGAAATTATGTTTAACAGCCAGGCATCATTTGTTATGTCTGTCCAGGTTTCTAGGTGTAAGGATAGTCTGCCCCCCGACTGCCTCCAGAGTAGGACAGTCAGGCAGCAATTCAGGAAGACTGAAAGGACCTTTCAGAGAAGGATTCCCTGAGGCTCTGGTTCTGTGGATCCC
This sequence comes from Protopterus annectens, assembly GCF_019279795.1. NCBI lineage: Eukaryota > Metazoa > Chordata > Ceratodontiformes > Protopteridae > Protopterus > Protopterus annectens. Next base: position 1,363,024,676 of record NC_056741.1, read on the forward strand.
ATCACCCTCTGGGGCTGCATCTACAATTGAATCTTCTCTCTCTATCTAGAAAAGTATTCATCTTACAAATCAGGAAAGGGCTCTTGGGATTTACGGAACCACATCATCTTCCTGTTCTACTGGTTCCTGAAAAGGTCCGTTGGGGGGTGGGCATGATTTCTATGGCAGATAAGATCTTCCTCTCCAGTTTGTTGCAGGTAAGTCTCCTTAACTGATGGTCCGAACAAGGACGAACCCCCAAAGGGGTTGTTAATGAATGGTGCCTTGAAGGGGTCCGCAAATCGCACAGTCTCATCCAGGCATTTCTCCTAAGGGCTATGCCTGAACCAGCCAAGCGGGAGATTAGCCTCATTGAGGAGGTGACAACAGAAGCCATAGTATTCAGCTGGGTGGAAACCTTTTGAAGTTTTCCTCCAACAGTGACTGCATCAGAGAGGTGGAGATTTCCTTCACCAGGTCTCTCTGGAGGCATGTGAAGTGTGCCAGGTAATTCAATGCTCTCAGCAAAAAAGTGGCTGAGGCATACACCCACTTTCCATGTCTGCCCAAGGCTATTTCTTCAGGGGGTGAACAGCAAAACTCTGTTCAGCAAGCTCTTTTTTGGTGGCTGCCAAAACCACAATGGCATCAACTGGGACACTTTATGCCAGAAAAGATGATCCTGAGGGGACTATGGTACTTATCCAAGTGCGTTGGGATTGGTTCCATGATGTCATGCTCCTTCCAAGCCTGGCAAGTAATGTGGTCAATAAGTTGATCTGCCGGTGGAATCACAGAGGATGTAGATGGTCCCATCCCGAATGCCTTCAGGAACACTGACTTCTCAAAGGAGGAGGGTTGGGAAGACCATCCATCCTTTTGTGTCAGGATTTCCAAGATCTCTCCAAAGGAGATATCGTCGGGTGTAGTTCGGGGGGGGGGGACCCTTCCCCCTTTGAAGTCTGTGTCCTCTGTCAGAGACTCAAAGGGGAATCTATGTGCTTCCTGTTGTACTGATGCTTCAGGGGGACCTCCTCCACAGCATACACGGGGGAGGACTTGGAAGACAGGGGAACCCCTCGCTGAGAGGTAGGCTGGAGGCTCTCCGTGTGGGGCCGACCATGGATCAGACGGATGGGAGCAAAGCCTTTGATCCACAGAGGATTGGGTAAGGCCTAGTGCAGGAAGGACCATGTCTCCTGTCATTGAGAAAGCCTTCTCTGTCACCTGGAATGCTGAGGATGCAGAGAGAACCTGTCTGCCCCCCCCCCCATCACAGGCCAAAGCCCCTAAGGGAGAAAGAGAAGTCCATCCCAAATCTGAAATCACCAGAAGGCACCAGACCAGAGCTGTTGAAGGTTGAGGCCCCCACATGAAGGGACAGCTCCGAGAAGGTTGGAGCTGACAATAACCCCGAGGACCTGGCACTGACCCTTCATATCCAAAAGCCACTCTGCTCTGACATCGAAGCCGAGCCGGTCTGGGACACAGTCGGAGCCGGGGAAAGAGATCCCACGATCCAACGCAGGTCCACTCAGGAATACAATGCGTAGATGAGAGCTGTTTAAGCTATATTTTAGGTATTGAATGAAGGTGGTTGCCACTTTAAGAGCAGCTGATTCCTGTTGGTTCAGGAACCAGCTGACTTTTCACTTCCTATATAGTTTATGTCCTATGTTGTATAATTATCTGAAGAAGTTGGGCTATGTGGCCTGACGAAAAGCGCTTTATGTGATTTTTTTGTTTTTTGTAATAAACAGTACGTTATTTCTTCGTGCTTGCAGGATTTATTTGGGCAGCTGGATACAATGTGGTTGCTGGGACAGTAGCTGTGGTCTTTGAGGCAAGGTCCAAGCTGGGTATTGAGACAAGTTCCTTAGGACTGGGTACCAGTATCGGCGGGGGCAATTAGTACGATCTTTGGTTTCTCCTGTCTGACTTTTAGGAGGACCTTGGGGAGAAGAGGCAGAGGAGGAAAGGCATAAACTGATAGGTTTTTCAACTGAAGGATAGGGTGTCCACTTTCCATGCCTGTCTGTGATAAGCCCTTGTGCAGAATCTTTTCAGGTGATAATTTTGAGGAGAGGCAAATAGATCTATGTCTGGGCTCCCCCATTTCTCTGTTATGCTGAAGACTTGTGGATTTAGTTTCCACTCGTGAGGATCCATAAGGTTTTTGCTTAAATCGTCTGCCAGAGTGTTTTGTTTTCCTGGCAGGAATTGAGCTTGAAGATGTATTTGGTAGGTCAAAGCTGTGTTCCACAGTGCCATGGCTAATCTGCAGAGGGGGACTGAGTGTGTGCCCCCTTGCTTGTTTATATACCACATGGCTGTGGTGTTGTCCATCTTTATCAGTAGTTGTCCTGCATGAAGTAAGTCCTTGAAGGCTGTTATGGCATTTTGAACAGTTAGCATCTCTTTCTGGTTGATATGCAGATGCAATTGTTTTGGTGACCATATGCCGTGAAAGCATCTTCCTGCTACGTGGGCCCCCCCAGGCATAATCTGAGGCGTCTGTTATGGTTTGGCTGGCATGGGGTAGAGTGAATGGCAGTCCCATGTTTTGGTGACATGCCTTTGCCCACCATAGAAATTCCTGTTGCAGGCAGGGAATGAGAGGAATCATTGTTTCCAGGCTGTGTGAATGTTGGCTCCATAAACTTTTTAGGTACCATTGAAATTTCCTCATATGCAGTCTTGAATATGGAATCAGTAGGATGCAGGATGCCATGAAGCCCAGAGCCTGCAGAATTTGTCTTGCAGAAGACTGGGTTTTTGTTGCCTTTGCTTGTCTGGTGTGAGGTAAGCCATCTGGGCAGCTGTATTCAAGCTTGCACCCAGGAATGTTATCTTTTGAGAGGGTACCAGTAGTGATTTCTTTTCGTTTACTGTGTACCCTAGGCATGTTAGAAGCCTTTTCACAAAACACCAGGTGTCGAAGAAGAGTGTCCTTGTTCGCTACTTGAATGAGACAGTCGTCCAAGTAAGGATATATTTGTATACTTCTTTGTCTGCAAAATGCAATTACTGGTGCCAGGCACTTTGTAAAGACCCTGGGCGCAGTAGATAAGCCAAAGGGCAGTGCAGAGAATTGGTAATGAATTAAGCCAGCCTTGAATCGGAGGTATCTTCTGCACGACTGTCTTATTGGGGCATGCAGGTATGCCTCTTTTAGGTCTAAAGTCACCATCCAAGCATTCTTGCCCAGCATGGGCAGAAGCTGCTGCAAAGTCAGCATTTTGAATTTTGGAATGTCCAGGTATGTGTTCAAAATCGATAAATCCAGTATTGGCCGCCAGGCCTTGCCCTTTCTGGGTATAAAGAACAGTCTTGAATAAAAACCTTGTCCTTTTTCCTGTTCTGGTACTGTCTGAATGGCCCCCATATCCATGAGGGACGGAAGCTGTTTCTGTGCTTCTGCCCATTGATTTTTTTGGCAGATCTGGCCAACCATTTGCCATTGGCAGAGTGTGGAAATGGAATCTCTATCCCTGTGATACGATGTTTAGTACCCACTTGTCCTGGGTTATTAACTGTAGGCAGAGGGAAGTCATTGGGATTGCTTTCTCTAGGTTTGTGCTTCATCTCCTCCAGATTTGGAGGTAGAAGCACCACACTGCTTTGACCTGTATGAATCTTGCGCCTGGTATTTGGAACCCTTAAGGCGTCTTGATTTGCCCCTTTGAGCTCTGTTTGACACAGGAAGGACCAGTTTTTGGTAGGCCAGTGTCTACTGAATCTTGGTGGCTGCACTTGGAAGAAGTCTTTAACAGTTTGCATAGACTTAGCTTTGTCTTCCATTTCCTTTAAAACCTCTTCTGCCTCAATACCAAACAGAGAATCATGCTGTAAAGGTGCATCTAGCAATTTAGCTTTAACATGATCAGGTAAATTTTCTTCCTTTAACCAGGCATGCCTCCTAATCACAGATCCAGTAACTGCGGCCCTGCAGGAGGCCTCTAAGGAATGAAAACCACATTGCAAAGTATGCTTTCCAACTTGTTCAGCTGCATGCAATAATTCCTGCAATTCTTTATTTTCTGCACATTCTGAAATCATCATTTTCTGTTTCAGCAATCCCATAACATGTTGTTGGTATTTAAGCATATGAAATTGACAGTTTAAGGCCCTGACTGCCAAGGTTGCAGATGTATAAACCTTTTTTCTCCATCTGTCCAGTGCCCTTGAATCTCTGTCAGAGGGGGTAGGATTTTTTGCTGTTGAGGCCATAACTCCCTTTGGACCCTGTGAAATAGTTTCAGGATCAGCAGCAGGGTTTCTAAATAAAAATTTGTGAGAGTCAAGGACCCTGTAATATCTGTCAGGTTTACTGGGAGCTGCAGGTAAGGAGTCGGGGGACAAGCTTGACTCCGAAAACACATCATCCATAATGTCTAAAACAGGGGGAATGGTTAAAGGCCTGTGCTGAGGGAGAAGAAGGAAATCCCTGAGCCTCTTTTTTGATTCTGAGAAGTCTTGACTCTCCCAGTGAAAATGCTCCCTCAAAGTATGCAAGGTTTCTCCAAATGAATAATCCTCAGGAGGAGATGCAGATGGAATAGACTCCTCGGCATCAGAATCCTCATAGGGAGGTATAGATAATTCCTGATCAGAAGAGGAATCAGAAGAAACGGAAACCTGATCTGAAGATTCATAATCAGTGTCTTGCCTAGGCCTCTTATCAGGAGGGGGATGGGTACCCCTGATCAAGGTAATAAGGTCTTCAGCCATTTTGATCATCTGTTTTTTAGGCATACAGGCCTGAACACGTGGCTCGTGTCATTTTTTTTAGTTTTAGAAGTTGCTTTTGTCTTTGGTCTTGCAGCTGTCATCGGTTTGATATACAAATGTTGAGGTCTGAATACACCCTCAGAAGCCGGTGCCTGCTCAGCGACTCTGGACCCATCCGAGGGAGATACATCCGTTGGTCCAATACCTTGAGTATCTTGCGGCATGCCGGACTCCACGTGGGTGTCGGTAGAGGCCTGCGACTCGAAGGTAGCGGGTATCAGGGGCTGCGAAAGTGCCTCACTGAGTACCGGCGTACTGGCGACTGGCTTAGGAGAAGCTTCGTTGTCGGTTTTGGATCTCGACTGCCTTTCTCTGTCCTTTTCTTTGCGTTTTTTATGTACTCCGGTAGTCAGATTGCTATCCGACGACATTTCTGGGTAGTTAAATCCGCTTCCAAAATACTTTGATGCAAAAATATACTGACGCTTAATAGTGCGTTGGTTAAATCTAACAAAACCGACAGCCAGGCACGTTGTGATCAGGGCCTAGGCAAGGAATACAGTATAAATGGAAATCCTTATGAGGTATTTGCTTCACACAAGTAATACAATTATTAACTTTTTCTGACATCGGTAAAAAGCAAGAAAAAAGTTTCCCCAATGGGGTACTAAGCTTTAGTGAAGACTTCGGTTCTGAAACTCAAACTAGAATATTTCAGTAGTCGGCCGACCAGCACTTGCGAAATGCTTCTGCTTCGGGCACCACGCGGCAAGAAAGACTAAAGAAATTGGCGTCGGCTGCATGTTTTATACCCCTGACGATCTGACATCATGGAAGAGGAGACAGCAACCGATGCAGGACCCAAGACTTTGGCATTCAGGCTGACTAAGGGCAACCTGCCAGCAGATTACCCAAATGTAATGACTGCAACAGTGAAACACGAAGAATATCCAGCATATAAGGAAGTCTATGGTAATTTCCCTTGGCCAATTCTATTAAAATGGAAGAACCAAGATTGCCTGGGTCACCAAGATTGCCTGGGCCAACAGGAGGTCAACCACAATGATCTCTGACATTTATATATGAACTTTCAAAAGTACCTTATGAATCAGTGGAAAGGGTGGAAATGCATACAGAATACTCCAATCCAAGGGAATGAGTGCACCACTGTCCTCCAAGCATGCCAACAAATATGCCTGGAACAAAATTTCTCCATCTCTCTGTGTGACTGGAGATGAACAGATCATTCTAAGATGTTTACCATATCTCAACTAGATCCTGGAGTATTACTGCCTTGAGCTTCCACTCATGCCAGTCTGCCTAGGATCTGCTTAATCTTCTGCCTCAATGTTCTGCTCTGATGGTATGCATGATACCTGACCAGTTAGTGTACTAAGAAGCTTGCACCCAGGCCATCAGTGTCAACCAGCACAGACCCCAACACCTTGTGCCCTCTTGTTTGTTGAGATCCCCTATCAATGTAGTGTTACCTCTAACCACTAGAAGAGGACCTGGATTCCAAAGGCGGTGAAGGACTTTCAAGGCATGAATCAATGCTAACATTTCCTTGATAATGATGTGCTTCTGTGTGTCCTTGGGCCCTTAAGTGGCTTGCACTTGCATCCCTACCAACACAACTCCCCAGGCAAAGTCAGACAAATCTGTCTTGACAGACTGTAGTGGCACTGGAGGGGAGAAAGGAAGCCCTGGATTGATATTCACCTGATCTCTCCACCACAAACTCTCAACTGATGAAGGGCAGCACCAGCAACTGGGATCCCATGGAACAGAGATGCTGGGTCCAACAACTGTGGACATACCACTGAATTATTTTCTCATGTGAAGAAGGGCCAGTGGTATCATGAGAATCATGGATGCCATCAGCTGAGGAATTTTTAGGAATTCTCTCACTGAAGCGTCATTACTCTGAGAATTCCAGCAACACCATCTGGTACAATAAGACAGTGTCTTCAAGCAGAAAGGCCATTTTCTTGTTGGAGTTGATCAAGAACCCCTGGAAAGATGCATCTTTGGGAGTGTGTTAGACACAATGTTCGGAGGGTCAACTTGAACTCAAGATGGGAGAATGAGGTCAAGTCTTTTTCTAGCGAATCCAAACACCTAGATGCAGACTCTCCATAGATCAGCAAGTAATCTAGTATGGAAAGATGTTAATGCTCAGAGACAAACAGTGGGTCACTACCACAGCAAGGCATTCGGTGAACACTCGCGGTGTGGTTGATGGCCTTAAGGGCAATACAGAAAACTGACAGTGTGAAATGGACACAACAAATCTCTGTTATTTCCAGAAGCTATGAACAATGAGGACAGGATGACAGGTATCCTTCAAATCCAGAGTCACAAAGAATCAGTTGTTCAGCAACAGAGGAAGCACTGCCTGCAAGATGATTATCTTGAACACAGGGACCTTGACAACCACATTCAGAAAAGAACGGTCCAACACCTTTATGACTGCTCTTTTTTAGGTATTAAGAAAATTCTGGAGTAGAAACCTCTCATTCTTTCTGAAGGAGGGACCGGTTCTATGACTCCTGAGTTTGGCATTTGCTGGAGAATAGGAGGGAATAAAAGCATGATCTGGTGGAGGAGGCAGGTGGTCTTTCCACTACCATATGTTACCTACGTCAACAATTTTAAGTATCCATTTGCTGGAAATCACCGATGGCCAGGCCGCCTTGTTGAGAGATAACTTGAGAGATGAGACATCTAATGGGGGACTTCATAAACACACATGCCACGCCTAGTCATAGTCATAAGTTGGGAGTGGAGGTATCCTTTTTAGGAACATAACCCATCCTTTTCAGTTTGGTGGAACTGGTGTCATCCTGTTTCCTTCTATAGCCTTGGTTCCTGTTTGGCTGGGACTTCTATTTGTTAGGCTGACAAAAGTTATCTTGTTTAAAGCAGGAGAATTTGGGAATGTGGCACATTTTCAACATTCTTCGTATCAATTTGCCTATGCCATCCCAGTGTTTCGGAATCTGATTAGCTGCCATACCAAGCATGCAATCAGACTCAAGAGGAGCATTCAATATCTTACAGCTCATCAGAAAAATTCTGTGAGTGCAACCAAATATACTTCCTAATCACTAATGAAAATGGTGCATTTTCCACATAAAACATTGGTAGCTAAACACTTTAAAAGCAACAGTTCTGGACTGCACCAGCTTCTTTCCCAGAGATTATAGCCACTTGCCTAGCTTATCTTGAGAGACTGGGTTACAAGAAGATAACATTGTCTTCTTACTAGCAAAAGTCACAAGGGACACCTAAGCAGGGTCCGCAGACAAATGGAACTGGAGTCCAAGCAAGGCAGATCATACCCTAAATTTCTTAAACACTTTCTTAGGCACAGCCTCAATAGAGAGAGAACTACAAGCTTTCCTGAAAACATCTTCCAATGCTGGGATTAATAGAGGAAATATGTCTCAATGTCTTGGGCCTCATCCTCCAAGAGATCACATACCCTTTTAAATTGAGGGCACCCAGATGAACACATCTCTAAATCTAGCCAACTTTTAGGAAGAAGCAAACTGTTTGGGTATCTATACATGTTTGTCAGAGTAACGGTTAGAGACCACACATATAGAATGTCCTTCAAAAAGAGTATCCTTAGCAGACTTATCTATGGTGAAAGTGCTGGCATTACTCATAACCCACATATGTACCCTGAAGTCAACTGCTTGAATCATGTATATAGCCATAACTTTCATTTCAGGTGAAAACCTAGTCAGAAGCTGCTGCTCCACCACCTGTTGGGTCTTCAATTTATTTGTGGCATACATTACACTGGTGAAAGAATCCCCCAGTGGAAAAGTATCAACACTGGCAAAAGATTTTGCACCCCTGACTTCCCCTGCAGCTAAAAAGTTTGGTTCTCCCATACCTGCAGCAGACAATGGTACGGCCCTGAATGTGTCTGACCCTTGCGTTACATGAAGATGTGGTACTATGACCACCTCAGGGGGACCTGGAGGCAATAAAAGTGAGTGGTCCAACAGCCTGTCCGAACGTAAGGCTACTGTTGAGACACAAGCCACAGGCTTGGCATATTTTTATTTTATTCTTTTGTTTTTTTTAAGTGCAGATTGGGAAGGTGGTGGTGGTGGTGGGGTAGGCCTGAGTCTCTCAAGTCAAGAGACAAGAAACTACCCAGCTCAATATCTACTACCTGCATGATCAGCACAGTAAGATGATGGACAAATCCTGCTATTCTCCTAAACAGCAATCCTAATTTCTGTATGGATACAATTCTGAGCACTGCACTGAGAAAGACATTATTTTCAGTAACACAGTTAAAAGCATGAACCCCCTTGAGGGGAGTTCAGAGCAAACAACTCGCTGCATTTCACATTGGAAGGAGATGCGAAGAGATCACAGCAATGCCGGCCCCATTTGAGGAAGATCTGTTCCGCTATTTAAGGATTCAGAGACCACTAGTAAGGCATCAGAATAGTCCTGCTGAGCTTGTCCCGCAAGAATGTTGGACTATCTCAGAACGTGTGTTGCCACCAGAAAACAGCTGGTGGAAATCGCCCATTCCCACACTTTCATGGCTTCTCGACAAAGGGGGTAAGATCTGGTTCCTCCTTTATCTATGTACCAGACTACTGACATGTTGTCCATTTGGATCGCAATGGTCCCTAGAGAAAGATGAGCATGGGGAGCTTGCAATGTTAGAAGCACCGCCCTCATCTCCAAGACAATGATATGCAAACTGGTCTCCAAGGGACACCACGTACCTTGGACCGTCCTTCTCAAGCAATGACCCCCCCCCGTCCTAGCTGGGAGGTATCTGTGGTCAACGTGGTTTTGGGAAGGGCCGGAATAAAGGGGTGTCCCAGACAACAAGATCTGGGGAAAGAATCCACCACCGAAGAGAGTCCCTGCAAACCAGAAAGATACAGACTGGATGGGACAGAGGAAGATCTAGTAGAGATTACTGGACTGCTAGCATCTACTGAATGATTCACATGTGTAGCAGAGCAAGGGGTAGAAGAATGATTGGGGCCGCTACGGACCCTAGTGCCCAGAGAACTGTCTCTGCTGTAGGAAGATGGACTTGGAGGATGTCGGAGACATGAACCCTTAGGTTGCGTACCCTTTTTGGGGTGAGGTAAACTTTCATTTGTATAGTATTCAGCCGAGCACCAATATGAATTCCAGAACCTGAACAGGGATCAGTGGAGATTTGCTGATACTGATGGTGGTACCCAAGCTCTTTGCTAGCTAATAGGAAATAGTCCCTGGCTCGGCACAGAAGATGCTTGGTGGGGGCAGCAAAGAGCCAATCGTCCAAGTAAGGGAAGATCCGAATTTCCTGAAGCCTCGGGTGAGCCTCTATGACTGCCATCACTTTGGTGAACACCCTGGGGGCTGTGGTGAGACCAAACTGGGGGCTCTGAACTGATAATGATTGGCTCCCAGTCGAGCGGAGAAACCTGCGCGAGCATCTGTCCATCTTGATACGATAATATGTCCTGGTGGTCAAACTAGCACATCCAATCTTTCTCCTGCAGGTAGGGCAGGATAGATTGAAGAGTGACCATCTGGAATTTCTCCTTGGCTACTGACAGGTTCAAGGTGAATAGATCCAGGCTGAGTCTTAGGTCCCCCATTTTCACTGGCACTAAAAAGAACCTGGAATAAATGCCCAATCTGGATTGGTCTGGGGGGATGGGTTGGATGACTAGTTTTCTGAGCAGCTTATCGATAACTAGAGCAGCTGCCTCCCTTTGCGCAGGTGGAACGTATAGGAGGTGTTTTGGTGGGAGAGGTGGTTCGGTGAATGGGATGAAACAACCTCTGGATATAATTTGTAACACCCAAGGGTCTGATGTTTTGGACTCCCATGCCGCTGGGTGTAGCAAAAGGTGACCCACAACTGCCTCCAGAGATGAGCAGTCGGGCAAGCCCCTCAGGGCTGCTGGGTTGGTCTGTCCAAGAAACGTTCAAGACCCAGAATTTCTCAGACCACCTCTGCCTCTTGGACGGTGTCTGTCATAACCCATTCTGCCTCTTGGGGAAGGTGAGTCTTGAATGTCACAGGAGAATGGAGAATTTTGGAAACGCATCTTCCTTGTCCCTCGCTGAATCCTAGAGCAGGATCTTTCAGAGGCAGAGAAGCAGATCCTGACGGTACACAGTGTCTTCCTGTCCTTTTCAGTCTGGACCAATGTTTCACGAACTGTTTTCCCAAACAGGAAAGAACCATCATAAGGGGCATTTGCAAATGACGCCTTGAAGGGTTCTGTGAATTGACAGAGCCACGCGTGATGCCTCATGGTAACGCAGGAACCCGGCTGCCCTGGCGGCTCCTTCCATAGCATGGGAGAGAAGACACATGGACGTGTTAACTACCGCTTTGAGAGTGGCCATCCGTGTGGAGAACACCTTCTTGCATTATGCCAACATAGGGTCTAGGGGAGACTCAGCAACCTCCTTGACTAGGTCTTGCTGCAGTCATAGGTTCATAGGTTGGTACTAGGCTATCAGCCCTAGGGCCTATACAAGCCTAGCCATAACAATTCCCTGGCTATTTCTTCCCACATTATTTATTTTCCTGGACCCCAGTCAAATGTGTGCCATGTAGTTCAGCACCCTTATGGTAAAGGTTGCTGAAGCACACACCAGCTTCTTCTCGAGACAGTCCATGGTCCTCGACTCCCGGTCAGGAAGATGGGTCGTAGAGCTCTCCTGCGCAACTCTTTTTGCGTGGTGGCAGCCACCACCATAGCATTCGCAGGGGACCTTTGCTCCAACTAGTTATGTCTGGTGGGGGGGCTGAGAACTTTATCTGCGCTCCTAGAGATGGGCTCCAGTGTCCGGTTCCTTTCACTCTAGAGATGTAATGAGGTCCACAAGTGGATCAGCGGGAGGGGACACCAAGGAAGTAGATGGGCCTGTGCTGAATGCCTCTAGGAAAGTACAGTTGTGTACACTTACCATAAATGTAGATGTTCGAGTGTATTCACTGTTGCAGTCATCACACTTGGGTTATCTGCCTGCAGGTAACCCTTAGTCGGCCCGAATACCAGAGACTTAGTACTTTTGTGTCGGATGCTGTCACTCCAGGACTGACGTCAGGTCGTCAGGGGTATAAAAACAGGCAGCCGACACCATTACATCAGTTTTTCTTGACCCAAATGTCAGGAGCCCCCCCAAATAGGGAGCTAAGTTATGGTGGGGAAAACACCACCAGTAAAAAGTAAATACCAATACCCATGAAAGGGGGAGTAATAGCCATAGAGAGGGGATACAGAGAGAAACCAAGGGGCTGGAGGGAGGGAAACCAGGACTGCAACAGTGAATACACGCAAACATCTACATTTATGGTAAGTGTGCACAACTGTACTATGTTCTTCATGTTTCACTGTTGCAGTCATCACACTTGGGTGGATTCCAAAAGCTGAAGAAGGGTGGAGGCAGTCAAGAAAAGATAGGGCTGGCTAGTATGCCTTGCAGGAGTGCTGTTGCAAAACCTGTCCTGGATTTGGAAAAGATAGGGAAGTGGTAATGCTTGGTGAAGGTGTGTACAGAACTCCAGGTACCTGCTTCCAGGATGTCCTTGGTAGGGACTCGCCTGAAAAATGCTAGAGGTAGGTGTTGTCCTAGTGGAATGTGTTCTGACCCCCTGAGGGGTTGGTTTCCCATGGTGATTGTAGCAGAAATGGATGCAGTGTGCTATCCATTTGGAAACTGTTTGTTCTGAAATGGCCTTGCACTCTGCCCCTGTTGCAAAGCTGACTAGTAACTGGTCAGAATTTCTGAAGAGCTTAGTCCTATCAGGGTAGAATCTGAGCTGTCTGTGCACATCCAAGGAGTGCAGGAACCTTCCCCCTTTATTTTGAGAATTAGGGAAGAAAGTTGGCAAATGGATGGATTGGTTGAGAGCCACACTGGACAATACTTTAGGCATAAAGGAAGGGTTAAGTCCTGAGGGAAACCCTGTCAGCATGGAAAATAATGAAGGGCTCCACAGCCATAAGTGCTTGTAACTCAGACACTCTTTTAGCTGAAGTGATGGCCAGAAACAAGGCTGTTTTCCAAGAGAGGAATTTTAACTCAGCTGACACAGCAAGTTCAAAGGGGGGAAAGCGTGAGCTTTTCCAGTACAAAGTTAAGTTCCCGCACGGGTGGGTGCTCTCCTTGGTGGCCTTAAGTTGTTTGCCCCTCTCAGGAACTGTGATAAAAGGATGGGAGAAGAGAGGTAGCTCAGTGTTGTAATGAGCCAAAATGGCTGAGGCATGTATCTTAATGGAGGAGAAGGACAAGCCTTTGTGGAGTAGATCTGCTAAGTAATCCAAGAGTAGAGGCAGGGACGGCAGAGTTGTGTCCTCTCCTTTACACTGAATCCAGGAACAGAACCTTTTCCACTTATCAGCAAAGGATTTTCTTGTACTGGGTCTTCTGGCTTCAAGAATGCCGTCCAGCACCTGCTTGCTTAGGGTTGCTGGGGGAGAAAACAAGGAATAAGCCAGGCTGCAAAATTTAGGGTTTGTAGTTGTGGATGCAAAATCTGTCTCTGCTGCTGAGAGAGCAGGGTTGGGTTTTGTTGTAGGTGTCAGGGTGGCACCACTGACAGGCTGCACAGGAGTGGGTAAGAGTGCTGACATGGCCAGTCCAGGGCAATCAGAATTGTCCTTTGTCTGTCCCATCTTATCTTGAGTAATACTCTTGAGAGAAGGGGCAGAGGGGGAAAGGCACAGACTGAAAGATTTACCCACTGAAAAGATAGGGCATCCACTTTCCAGGCCCTGCTGTGAGGATTCCTGGTGCAAAATATGCTGAGCTGGTGGTTGTAGGGGGAGGCAAAGAGCTCCACCTCTGGGATCCCCCATTTCTGAATCAAAAGGTTGAAGGTGCTGGGCTCCAATTGCCACTCGTGTGGGTCTAGGAAATTCCTGCTTAAATCGTCTGCCAGTGAGTTTGTTTGCCTAGCAGGAATTGAGCTTGCAGATGGACTTGCATGTTCAAAGCCGTGTGCCACAGGGCCATGGCTAACCTGCAGAGTGGGTAGGAGTGGGTTCCCCCCTGCTTGTTGATGTACCACATAACTATGGTGTTGTCTGTTTTTATTAGCAGTTGTCCTGGAAAGAAGGGATCTGAAAGCTGTCAGGGCATTCTGCACAGCTAGCATCTCTTTTTGGTTGATGTGCAGATGAATTTGATTTGGGCTCCAGTGGCTCTGAATGCATTTGCCGTCCATGTGTGCTCCCCAGGCATAGTCTGATGAGTCTGTGGCTAGGGTCTGGGTGACATGAGGTTGAGAAAAGGGCAGTCCCTTGTTGTGGCTGCATGCTTCTGCCCACCAAAGGAACTCGGTTTCCAGGTCCTGAGAATGTTGGCACCAAAGACTTTTTAAGTACCATTGAAATTTCCTCATATGCAGTCTTGTACATGGAATTAGCAGTATACATGAGGCCATGAACCCTAAAAGCCTGCAGTATTTGTCTTATTTGGGTTCTGGTGGCAATTTATTTGAAGTAAGCTGTCAGACAGACTTGCTTTTCTGAAGTGAGGAATGCCATCTGGGATGCTGTGTCCAAGCTTGCTCCCAGGAATACCATTTTTTGACTGGGTACCAGTTTTGATTTCATTTCATTGATATTTATCCCAAGGAAGTGAGAAGTTGTTTCAGAAATGTTAGGTGCTGCAACAGCAATTCCTGACTGTCCGCCTGAATTAGGCAGTCGTCCAAGTACGGGTAAATATGGATATTTCTCTGCCTGTAGTATGCAATGGCTGGAGCCAGGCATTTTGTGAAAACTCTGGGCATAGTAGATATGCCAAAGGGAAGTGCAGAGAACTGATGATGCAGAGAGCCTGCCCTGAAATGTAGACATTTCCTGCACGACTCCCTTATGGGGATGTGCAGATAGGCTTCTTTTAGGTCTAGGGTGACTAACCAAGCATCCTTGGCTAGCATAGGAAGAAGCTGGTGCAGGGTAAGCATTTTGAAGGTGTTGAGAATTGAAAGATCCAGGATTGGGCGCAAAGAGCCCTCTTTCCTGGGTACCAGGAGGAATCTGGAGTAGAATCCTTGACCCCTCTGTTCTACTGGAACCGGTTGAATAGGTCTGATCTTGAGTAGGGAATCTACTTGGCTTTGAGCCTCTGCCCACTGGTTTGGAGGAAGGTCTGGAAACCTACTTGGGGTTGGCAGTGAATGGAAATAAAATTTGTAAGGAAGTCATTGTAAGTTTTTTCCGTAAGGAGGTGGCTTACCACTCGCTGCTTTCGGGATGGGGGCACTCCATTGCTTAGCTCTCTGCATACTCTGAGACTGTAGTCTGGGTGGTCTGCTTCCCCTGGGTCTGGTTTGAGAAGGCCTGGAGGGGGCTGGAAAGGACCAGTGGTTAGAAGGGCAATGCCTACTGAATGTGTCAGGTACTTTGTAGTACCTGTTGGGTTTCCTACGGGCAGGAAGTAAAGTGTCAGGAGTAAGACTGGACTCCATAAAAACATCAACATCATCATCCAGGACAGGGGGTATTGCTACAGGCCTATGCTGAGGCAACTCTAGGAATTCTCAGAGTCTCTTTTTTGGACTGAGGATAGTCTTGGCATTCCCAGTGGAAATGCTCTCAAGGTATGCAAGGTTTCACCAAAAGAAAAATTCCCTTGAGGGGAGGCAGAGGGAAGGGATTCCTCTGCATCTGAATCCTCATAAGCAGATAAGGGCATGTCTTTATAATCAGAAAAACTCAGAGCTGACAGAACCCCTCAGATCTGACGCCGAGGTTATGGCTCCGAGAGCTCGGATCCGACCCAGTATGATGCAACACACTCAAGGCAGTGGCCAGCTTCAAGGTACAAGGTACCATCGGCACCGAACCCCCGACCAAGAGTCCTCGGATCCAAACACTCTGAAACAGATCAGATCAGAGGAGATACAGGGGTGAAAAATGTCGGTGAGCACCCCGCTCCAGAGAGGGGGGCCGCCAAGACTCCCATCTGGATTTGGGTGCAGATGAACTTCCGCGTCATCCGGTCCATCCCAGCCTCTCTCAGACTACAGGTTGACCGGGAGGAAGCCACCAACACTGGCCGGGAGAGCAGATGAGGGGACATCCTTAGAGGGGACCGAGACACCTCTTGGCTCAGGGGAAAACTTGAGAGAGTGGAGCCGGGGAGTACTGGGCCTGGTGGTGGTTCTGTAGGATTCTTAGGGCACAAGTGTCTGATGCAATCTAATGCTGAAGTGAGGAGTGAAGATAATTAGGTTCTGAGAATGGTGTAAGGGGTTGCCAAGGTGGTAAAGGGAATGAGACTGAGGTGGCTTAAGTAAATCTGCTTTTTAGATTGTCAATGGGCTTAAGAAGGTCTTCCCTTTTGGAACCTCCCTGCTACTGCTTCTTAAACTCGTTTGCCTGTATTTTGTTGGGACTGTGAAACATTTTCTTTAAAATGGTACTGTGCAAGATGGAAAGTTTCTTCTACATTTGAGAAAAGGGGAACTGGAAAATCTGAGAAGTCCCTTAGATTAACTTTCCTCATTTCATCAAATTTCTTGAGATACTCAGCAGAGGAGACCCAAATACCACTTATTTTCCCACAAGTGCATTCAAAGCTTCTGCTTTGAAATCCTCTGGTAAATTCTGCACTGCACTGCACAGCCAAGTAAATATCCACATAACTGACCCAGTGACAACAGCTGTAGAAACCGCATCAGCAGTGTCATATAACATTTAACAAAATGTTTGGTAACCTGAGACATTGAGGAACGGAATGAATTTAAAGATGCTTTAGTCTCAGAAGAATTAAGATCTCTCTCTTCATACTGTGAAATGAAGCCATAAGGAACTTTGACATATGTGCTTGACAATTCACTGTTCAGAAGGTTAGCATGGGAGTATACACATTCTTTCCGAACCTATCAAATGCTCTCCCATCTATGTCTGAAGGGATGGAGTCACAAGCCATGAAATGCTTCAAAGAAGCACATTTTGAAAGAAAACAACTACAGGGTCTGCCCTAGGGTTGCTAAACAGGAATTTGTGGGATAACAGAACTTTGCATAATTTTTCAGATTTCCTAGGGCTGGTGGTTGTCTGTCTGGAGAAAGTACAGTTGTGTACACTTACCACAAATGTTGATGTTCAAGTGTATTTACTGTTGCAGTCATCACATTTGGGTTATCTACCTGCAGGTAGCCCTCAGTCTGCCTGAATACCAGAGTCTTATAGGTTCATAGGTAGGTACTAGGCTATCGGCCCAAGGGCCTACATAAGCCTAGCCAGCAAGGTAACATAGCTTACGCCATGAGATTTCTGCATAGGATGCTTTCGCTTCTTCCATGACATCAGGTCGTCAGGGGTATAAGACATGCAGCCGACGCCATTACATCAGTTTTCCTTGCCCCAGATGTCAGGAGCCCCCACAACAGGAAGCAATTACATGGTGTGGACCACCAGTACAAAGTAAATACCAATGTTATAAGATATGGCCAAACAAAAAAGAATAGGTAGAAGTATAGAGAAGTCAGGGGGCAGGAGGGAGGGTAACCAGGACTGCAACAGTGAATACACTCGAATATTTACATTTATGGTAAGTGTACAAAACTGTACAATGTTCTTCGTGTTTCACTGTTGCAGTCATCACATTTGGGTTGAATCCCAAAGCTGAGGATAAGTGGAGGCAGTCAAGAAGCCTTAGGGCTGGCAAGCAAGCCCTGTAAGATTGCTGTGGCAAATCCAGCTCTGGATTTAGAAAAGATAGGCAAGTGGTAATGCTTGGTGAATGGTGAAGGTGTGTACAGAGCTCCAGGTTGCAGCTTCCACGATGTCCCTGGTAGGGACTCCCCTGAGAAATGCTGTAGAGGTTGATGTAGCCCAAGTGGAAATGTGTTCTGATCCCCTGTAGGGTAGGTTCCCCATGGTGTTTGTAGCAGAAATGGATGCAGTGTGCAATCTGATAAGTAATGGTTTGCTTTGAAATGGCCTTGCCCTCTGCCCCTGCAGCAAAGCTGACTAGCAGCTGGTCAGACTTTCTGAAAGGTTTAGTCCTGTCCAGATAGAATCTAAGCTGCCTGTGCATGTCCAGGGAGTGCAGGATCCTTTCCCCTTTATTTTGAGGATTAGGGAAAAAGGTTGGCAAATGAATGTATTGGTTTAAAGCCACACTAGATACCACCATGGGCATAAATGATGGGTTAGTCCTGAGGGAAACCCTGTCCGCATGGAAGATAAAAAGAAAAGTTATGTACCTACCATAACGTTCCATGTTAGTTGTCTCTTCTCGCCTTCTTTCTTGCTGGTTGGGTTCGGAGCCGAGAGCTGTTTACTGGCTCGAGGCCTCCCCATATCCCACGATGCCTGGCACTAGATACCCAGATCTCATTTGGTAAGACTAACAGCAGACAAAATAATGAAGGAATCCTATCCTATAATACATAAAACCTACCACAGAGACTACCAGGTAGAGTGGAATAGCCAGAGAAGACTCAGCCAACGAAAACCCATAGAGAACTCTTCTTGGTCTACTAGGATAGGGGGATGGAGGGTGCGATGCAAGACAGAAGGCGAGAGGAGACAACTAACATGGAACGTTATGGTAGGTACATAACTTCTTTACGTTAAGTTGTCTATCTCGCCTTCATTCTTGCTGGTTGGACAGCGTCCCTAGCACCTAATATCCTGGGTGGCTCAATGGAACAAACTTTTCAGAACAGTGGAACCAAAATCAGCTCTGCCCAACTTATAACGCGAGATGAAAGTATGAGGGTTGGCCCACGTGGCCGCTGCACAAATAGATTCCATGGGCAACCTAGCCTGAAAAGCCACAGAAGTGGCTAATGCTCTGGTGGAGTGACCTTTTGGTTTAACAGGCAATTGTTTATTCCTTAGCTGATATCTAAAAGTGATGATAGAAGTCAACCACCTGGATAAAGTTACTTTTGAGACTGGTCGACCTTGTTTACCCTCTGCATAAGAAAGGAAAAGCTGGTCCGATTTTCTGAAGTTCTTAGTCCTATGTAAATAAAAGCGCAGTTGCCTGTGAACATCTAACTGATGCAGCTTATATTCCGCCCTGTTGGAATGGTTGGGAAAAAACACAGGAAGGTCAACGGACTGATTCAAGTTATTCTCAGAAGAGACCTTAGGAAGGAAGGAAGGATTAGTCCTGAGAGCAACCCTGTCATTGTGGAATATCAGGTACGGGGGACGGATACAAAGAGCCTGAAGTTCCGAAACTCTTCTGGCTGAAGTAATTGCTACCAGAAAAAGTGTTTTCCAAGATAAAAACTTCAAAGAACAAGAAGCTGCAGGTTTGAAGGGTGGCAAAATTAGAGAAGCTAGAATCAAATTCAGATCCCACGGGGGTGGAGGATCTCTCACTGGGGGCCTGAGCAGAGTGGTTCTTTTGAGAAAGGCTTTACCAAGCTTATGAGACATATTACTTTCTGACAGGTCAATGTGAAAATTTGAAATTGCAGCTAACTGCACCCTAATTGTAGCGGAAGCAGACCTGGTATGAAAGAGCTCTGCAAGAAATTCCAAGATGTGGTGTACATGGGCTGAAAAGGGGTCTATACTCAGCCTCTGCCCAGGAAGAAAAACACTTCCACTTACTAGCACAAGTTTTTCTAGTGGTAGACTTGTGCGATGATAAAATGATTTCATGCACCGATTGGGAGATATCAGGAAGCCTGGCTAAGGTGGGAAGTGGAGCAACCAAGCAGTGAGCTGGAGCGATTGTAGGGAATGATGCAGCCCGCCCGACTGATGGATCAGAAGGTCTGGAACTGGGTCCAGAGTCCAAGGCTGCTCGAGAAGATGATGATGCAGAAATGGGAACCATATTTGTCGAGGCCAGTAAGGAGCAATGAGGATCATTTTGCAGCCCAATACAGTAGTTTTCTGTATCAGCTTGGGAATTAGGGGAAAGGGAGAGAATGCATACAGAAGTCCCTGAGGCCAATCGTGGACTAGAGCGTCTCTGGGGGAATGTCCCAGAAGTGGAAGGAGAGAGAAGAAGTTGCTGCACTTGCTGTTGAAGGGGGTGGCAAAGAAGTTGCAGCAAGGTTGTCCCCATTTGCGAAAGATTTGGTCCGCCACCACCTGATTCAGAGACCACTCGTGAGGCATGAGAATAGCTCTGCTCAGCCTGTCTGCTATGACGCTGGATCTCCCAGGGATGTGCGTTGCGGTCAGAAACCGTTGGGAAGAGATCGCCCACTGCCAGAGTGAGTGCTTCTCGACATAGGGGGTAGGACCTGGTTCCGCCCTGCTTGTTGATGTACCACACGACTGACATTGTCCGTTTGAATTGCAATGGTCCCAGTAGGAAGAGAGTCCTGAAGAGCTTACAACGTTAAAAGCACGGCCCTCATCTCCAAGACGTTTATGTGCAGATGGTACTCTTGAGGTTGCCAGGTGCCCTGGACTACTCTGCCCTGATAATGCTCCCCCCACCTGATCAGAGAGGCATCCGTGGTCACCGTAGCAACTGGGGGGGGGGGAGTACAAATGGTATGCCCAGGGGCACTAATGAGGAGACCATCCACCACGCAAGGTGCTTTTTGCATGCTTCTGCGATAATAATCATGTGAGACACGGGAAGCTGCTGGAAAGACCATTGGGTGAAAACAAGCCACTGGAGGATTCTCATGTGAAAACGAGACAGAGGGACGAGTATGATCGCTGCTGCCATGAGACCCAGGGTTTGGAGGACGAACCTGGCTTGAATTTTATTGCATCCTAACAAAACCTGGAAATGTCGCCGAATGACTAACACCCTGTCTGGTGGAAGGCTGGCTGACCTGTCTTTTGTATTTAAATCTGCGCCTATAAAGGTGATAGACTGACAGGGCGACAATGCAGATTTTTCTAAATTTATTGCGATACCTAGTCTGGAGCAAGTTTGGATAGTGTAGTCTCTGGCTCGCAGAAGGTGATGCCTGGTGGTAGCAGTGAGGAGCCAGTCGTCTAGATATGGAAACACCTGGAATCCTTGCCGTCTCAGGTGAGCGGTAACTACTGCCATACATTTGGTGAACACCCTAGGGGCTGTGGTAAGACCAAAGGGCAGAGCTCTGAACTGATCATGGCTGGCTCCCAGCCGGGAGCGAAGTTATCTTCTGGAGCGTCTGTCCATTTTGATGTGGTAGTATGCATCCTGAAGATCTATGGAGCACATTCAATTATCCTGACCCAGAAAGGGTAAAATGGACTGTAGCTTGACCATCCGAAACTTCGTTCTTTGTACAGACCTGTTTAGTCTGCTGAGATCCAGAATGAGTCTCCAGTCCCGTCTTTTTTGGTACCAAAAAGAACCTCGAGCAAATTCCAGATCCTTGCTGGTCTGCTGGGACTTGCTGGATGGCCCTTTTTCTTAGCAGTTTTGAAACTTCCTGAACTGCTTGATCCCTTAGATTGGGTGAAACATCTGGAAGAGACTTGTTTGACAACAAGGGAGCGCGAACAAAGGGAATTCTGTAGCCTCCGGAAATAACAGACTGTACCCATTTGTCTTGTGTTATGTCTTGCCAGGCTCTTGAGTACAGCGATAATCTTCCCCCGACTGCCTCCAGAGGTGGGCAGCCGGGCAACCCTTCAGGGATGCTGGAAGGGCTTGTCAGAGAAAGATTCTCTGCTGCCCTGGTTTTGCGGACCCCCTCTGCCACGAGGGCGGTGTTATTGTTCCCTCCTCTGCCCCTGGAGGGGAACTCACCACGTGTGCCCGGCAAGGCTCCCTGGGATTTCCGGAACCACATCTTTACACTCTTCTGACCCTTGGGATATGGTCTGGAAGGAGTGGAAAAACGGACTCCCACAGCAGAGAGAGTCTTGCCTTCCTGCTCACACCTGGTAAGGGTGTCCTTCACCTGTGATCCTAAGAGAGAGGAACCATCAAAGGAGGTGTTGGTGAAACATCCAAGCGTGTCTCCTTAGGGCAACGCCTGTGCCTGCGGCTCTACTCGCACCATCGGCTGCATAAGAAATGAGCCTCATGGAGGAGTTCACCGCTGAATTAAGAGTTGCCAGCTGGGAGGCTACCTTAGCCTGGGCCCCCTCAGTTGATGGATCTTGGAGGGCATCTCCAAGCTCTTTAAGGAGATCCCTCTGAAGACGGGTAAAGAGGCACAAATAATTTAGAGACTTCATGCAGAAAGTCGCTGAAGAGAACATCCGCTTCCCATATCTGTCCATCGTCCTAGACTCCTTGTTAGGGGGATGGACAGATGAAGAAGTTTCAGCCAACTCCTTCTTTGTGGCCACCGCTAACACCATGGCATCAACGGGGACACCTTTGGTCAAAAACTGTTAGTCTTGTGGTGCAGTTATGAATTTGGCAGGTCTTCTAGGGGTCAGTTCCACTGTGCCTGGAGCTGGCCACGCCTTCCGAGCCACCACAGACATGAGTGGGTCGAAAGGCAGAGACACGCAGGAGGTGGAGGGTCAGGATCCAAACGCATCAAGTAATACGGACTCATCCTCGGAAGGGCTAATGGTAGACCAATTCCCTCTCTGTCTAAGCATCTCAAGGATGTCTGCGAATGAGACATCTTCAAAGGGGGATCTCGGGGGACCCTTCCGACTCCTCTAAGTCGGTATCTGATGTGACAGACTCAGGGGAGTCAACATGCTTCCTCTTGCATTTCCTCTTACGAGGTGGCTCCTCTGAATGATCAGGGGAGGCCTCGGAAGAGGAAGATACACCCAATGGGGTGCCCTGGAGCATTGGTTCCCCACGCTTAGGGTCTGGAGGAGGGGCAGAGGCAGGTGCAGGCACCATAAGGGGAGGAGCCAAAGGGGAAGATTGTGGGGCTGACTCAGGGGCCAGCACACTCCTCATGATCTCGAAGGCGTCCCTGCTCAGATGCTGAGAAGGCTCCGGTTCCGAAGATATCGGAATCCCTCTCCGCACCGAGGGGGACGGCTCAGAAGCCGATGTAGGAGCCAAGCTCTCCTGCACCGAAACTCCGAGGGGGAGAATGGGGTCAGACAAGGGTCCGATGCCACTCGTCCCCTCGGAGCCGACGGAGTCTCGGCACCCAGATCCCTCCAAGGACGGTACCAAGGAAGTGATCGGAGCCGACGACGAAACCGAAGGAGAAGGAATTGGTGCCAAAGGTTCCACGATTCGAACCTCCACCAAGTCCGGCTCCGAACTCAAGGGAGGAGTCGGAGGAGGAATGACTGCAGACAAGGACGGAGCCAAACCCTGTTGAGGGGGGCTGGACAACATTTTTGCTAGGGCCTGCGATTTCAAAAGCCTGCTGAGCACTCTAAGTCATGATACGATAATCTTGATGACCAAGAAGAGTGGGAGGACCGATGACTGCGCTCCGATTGGAGCAGAGGAGACCTCAGAGCCAAGCGTATAGACTCCAGGGAGGGAGACCTGGATCTTTTTAGACTCCCACACGGCTCCGAAGTACGTGTCGGAACTGACAGAGGCAGGAGCATCGATTCCAGCCGGAACCGAAGCAGAAGTGGTAGCTTCACCTAACGACGGCTCCGAGCTGGGAGCTGAAGTTTTAGGTGGCTTGGAGAACTTCACAGGATGAGCCTTTGCTGGTGACTCCTCGGGTTGAAGCAAACCCCGTAGGATTAATTTATTCCTACGCTCCTGCAGGACTCTTGGACTGAAAGCATGGCAGACCGAACAAGAGTCCTGCAGGTGTATGGCGCCGAGACAATAGACACAAGTGTGACCATCTGTTAGAGACATCTTCTGACAGTATGAATCACACTTCTTGAATCCGGACACCTTGGTATCCTTAGATATAACTAAAGAAAGGAATACCAAACCCAATACACAAACTAAACAATTTGGGTATGATAACTGCCAGACACAGACACAGACACACACACAGACACACACACAGACACACACACACACACACACACACACAAACAACAATCACAGAGCCTAATAACAACTAGACTAAGAAAAAACTAACTATATATACTTTTTTTTTTTTTTTTTAAAGAGGAATAGATTAGCCTGTAACTTAAACGGCTAATACAGAAATAAGAGGGGGGGACTCTAACTAAAATGAGTTTTCTGAAGGGACGGGGAATACAGTAAGGAAAAAATATACACTTAAACAAAGCTTTCCCTAAAGGACAGAATACTAAAGTTTACAAACTACACTAAAAACTAATATTTTTTTTATATCAAAAAACAGAGAAGAAGAATAAAAAATATACAACCTGAGCCAGTAAGACAACCTCTCAGCAGAAGCAGCAAACAAGATCTGGGTATCTAGCGCCAGGCATCATGGGATATGGGGAGGCCTCGAGCCAGCAAACAGCTGTCAAGCTTTAGAAGATGGCCGAGTCGGAGCCGAGGATTGGCTCCGAACCCAACCAGCAAGAATGAAGGCGAGATAGACAACTTAACATTGAAGGGTTCCACTGCCATAAGGGCCTGTAATTCAGACACTCTTCTAGCTGAAGTGATGGCTAGAAGTACAGCTGTTTCCCAGGAGAGGAATTTTACCTCTGCTGAAGCAGCAGGTTTCAAAGGGTGGAAGCATTAGTTTTTCCAATACAAAGTTAAGGTCCCAGGCTGGAGTGGGAGCTCTCCTGGGGGGTCTTACATTTTTGGCTCCTCTCAGGAACTGTTTGACCAGAAGATGAGAGAAGAGGGGGTGGCTCAGTATTATAATGAGCTGAGATGGCAGAGGCATGAATCTTAATTGAAGAGAAGGATAGGCCTTTGTGGAGCATTTCTGTTAAGTAATCTAGTATATGAGGTAAGCTGGGCACAGTTGTGTCCATTCCTTGAGAATGGCTCCAAGAACAGTATCTTTTCCACTTTTCTGAATAGGATTTTCTAGTACTAGGCCTCCTTGCCTCAAGGATGACATCCAACACCTGTTTACTGAGGGTTGCTGGAGAGGAGTTCAGGGGATGAACCATGCTGCGAGGTTCAGGGTTTGTAGCTGAGTATGCAAAATCTGGACCTCCTGCTGAGAGGCAACTGCCATGGTGGTAGTACTGTCAGACTGCACACAACTGGGTACCAGTGCTGGCATGGCCAGTCTGGTGCAATCAGGATTGTCTTTGGCTTGTCCTACTTGACCTTTAGCAGAACCTTTGAGAGGAGGGGCAGAGGGGGAAGGCATAGATTGAGAGGTTTTCCCATGTAAAGGAGAGAGCATCCACTTTCCATGCTTGGATGTGGGGAGTTCTGGTGCAATACTTGCTCAACTGATAGTTCTGAGGGGAAGCAAAGAGGTCCACCTCTGGTGGCCCCCACCTGTGGATCAGCAGCTTGAATGATTTTGGTTCCAGTTTCCACTCGTGTGGGTCCATTAGATTTCTGCTTAAGCTATCTGCCAGTGAATTTAGATTGCCTGGCAGGAACTGAGCTTACAGGTGCACTTGATTGCTCAAGGCTGTGTTCCACAGAGCCATGGCTAACCGGCAGAGTGGGTAGGAATGGGTTCCCCCCTGCTTGTTTATGTACCACATAACTGTAGTGTTGTCTGTCTTTATAAATAGTTGCCCTGGAAGAATAAGGCGTTTGAAGGTTGTCAGAGCATTCTGTACAGCTAACATTTCTTTTTGACTGAAATGCAGGTGCATTTGCTTTGGGCTCCATTTGCCTTGAATACACTGTCCTGCCATGTGAGCCCCCCATGCATAGTCTGATGAGTCTGTTAGGGTTTGGGCGGCAGGGGGTTGAGTGAAAGAGTGTCCTTTGTTGTGGTAGCAGGCCTCTGCCCACCAAAGGAACTCTGCCCTTAGGCAAGGAATGATAGCAATCATTGTTTCCAGGTCTTGCAATATGCAATGGCTGGAGCTAGGCATTTTGCGAATATCCTGGGCGCAGTAGATAAGCTAAAGGGAAGTGCAGAGAACTGATAATGCATAGAGCCTGCTCTGAAAATTAGATATTTCCTGCAAGAGACTCTTATGGGGAAGTGCAGATAAGCTTCTTTTAAGTCTAGGGTGGCTAGCCAGGAGTCCTTGGCTAGCATAGGAAGCAGTTGTTGGAGAGTAAGCATTTTGAACCTTGAAGCCACCAGGAAGGTGTTGAGAATAGACAAATCCAGGATAGGGTGCCAAGAGCTTTCTTTTCTGGGTACCAGAAACAGTCTGGAATAAAAACCTTGTCCCCTTTGCTCTGCTGGGACAGGTTGAATAGCCTTGATACTGAGAAGAGAAGGTACTTGCTTTTGGGCCTCTGCCCACTGGTTTGGGGGGGGGGGCTGGCCATCTGTTTGGGGGTGGCAGTGAGAGGAAGTAGAATCTATATCCCTGGGATATAATGTTCAAGACCCATCTGTCCTGGGTGATGTACTCCCAGGTTTTTGCATGCAGGGCAGATTTTCCTCCTAAGGGAGCAAGTACTTGGGCAAGACTTGAAAGAGTTAATAAGTCATTGCGAGATTTTACCATAGGATGGTGGCTTACTACTCCCTGTTTTAGAGGTGGGAGCACTCTATTGCTTAGATCTGTGCATACCCTGAGACTGTAATCTTGGTGGTCTGCCGCCCCTGGGTTTGGACTGAGAAGGTCTGGGAAGGACTGCAAAGGACCAGTTTTTAGAAGGCCAATGCCTACTGAATCTAGGTGGCTGTATCTGTAGGAAATCTTTAACAGTTTGCATAGATTTACCTTTTTCCTCCATCTTTTTGAGGACTTCTGCTTTACTTCCAAACAGGCATTCTTGATTTAATGGTGCATCTAGTAATTTTGCTTTGACATGGTCTGGCAAGATTTGTTCCGTACGCCAAGCATGCCTTCTAAGAACATACCCAGTGACAGCAGCCCTGCAAGATGCTTCTAAGGCATCAGAACCACATTGAAAAGTATGTTTTCCAACTTGGTTAGCAGAATGCATTAACTCTTGTAAATCTTTATGTTCTGCACAATCAGGAATCAACATCATTTTCTTTTTAATTAGCTGCATAATATGTTGCTGATACTTTAACATATGAAACTGGCAATTCAAAGCCCTGATGGCAAGAGTAGCAGAGATGTATACCATCTTACCCAATCTGTCTAAAGCCCTAGAGTCCCTGTTCGAAGGGGTAGGGTTTATGGCTGTTGTAGCCTTAATGCCTTTATGTCCCTGGCAAATGGTCTCTGGATCCGCAGTAGGATTCTTAAAGAGGAACTTGTGGGAGTCAGGTACTCTGCAGTACCTGTCAGGTTTTCTAGGAGCTATAGGCAAAGTATTAGGGGTAAGGCTGGATTCCAAGCAGACATCATCTACAATTTCCAGAACAGGAGGGATAGCTAGAGGTCTGTGCTGAGGCAACTTTAAAAATTCCCTGAGTCTCTTTTTGGACTATGGGTAGTCCTGGCATTCCCATCAGAAATGCTCTCCAAGGGTATGCAGAGATTCGCCAAAGGAAAAATCTTCTGGTGGGGAAGCAGAGGGAATGGAATCCTCTGCATCAGAATCCTCATAAGTAGATAAGGGTGTGTGTCCTGTTAATCCGAAGGATCAGAGTCAACAGACTCATGATCTGAAGAATCAGAAGGAAAATCAATTCTTGGTCTTTTTGAGGCGGGGGAGGCTGGCTTCCCCTAATTAAAGTAAGAAGAACTTCAGTCATTTTAAGCATTTGTTTCTGAGGCATGTGAGCCTAAGAATGTGCTTTGGTTGTCTATTTCCAAGGCGTAGTGCAAAGTCGGGGCCTGAAAAATTCAGTATTTTTGGTCTGAAACAAAGTCGTCGGTTTAATATGAAAATCGGAAGGCCTGAATACACCCTCAGAAGCAGGTGCCTGCACAGCGGCTCCAGACCCATCCAAGGTAGAGACATCCGCAGGTTCCATAGTCGAAGAAGCATCTCGCGGCATACCGGACTTTGAATGGGTCTCAGTAGAGGCCTGCAAATCTGTAGAAGCCGGTATCAGGGGCTGCGAAAGTGCCTCACTGAGTACCGGCAGACTAGTGACTAGCTTAATGGAAGAGTCGTCGGCAGTTTTGGACCTATGCGGTCTGTCTCTCTCTTTATCCTTACATCTTTTCAGAAGATTGGTAGCCGGATGGCTTATAGAAGCTATTTCGGAATACGGAGAACGAGAACGAAAGACTTTAACAACAAAAATAGCCTGACGATGAATAGTTCGGGCGTTGAACAAGGCACAAAACTGAGAGCGAGGAACGTCGTGGTCTGGACCTAAACAGGTGCCACAGTAAGAATGAAAATCTCTATGAGGTATTTGCTTTCCACAGGCAAGACCATTATTAACTTTTTCTGACATCGGTTAGAGCAAGAAAAAAAGGATCCCCAACGCGGTACTTATCTTTTAGAAGACTTCAGGTCTGAAACTCGAAAAAAGAAAATTTTAGCAGGCGGCCGACTGGCACTTGTGAACTGCTTCTGCTTCGGACACTGCACGGCAAGAAAAGCTGATGTAATGGCTTCAGCTGCCTGTCTTATACCCCTGACATCATGGAAGAAGCAACAGCATCCGACACAGAAATCCCAAGACTCTGGTATTCAGGCTGACTGAGGGCTACCTGCAGGCAGATAACCCAAATGTGATGACTGCAACAGTGAAACACAAAGAACATCATCTGACTGCACTCACAGCATCCTTCACGACTACTAAAACCAGGGGGACAAGCCACTGGTTGAGGAGAATCACCTGTAAAATGTACATCTTCGCGGAGTCTCAGGCATTTCATTTTGATCCCTTGGGGGCAGCAGTCCCATCACTTCGGCACAGAGACGCACTGCTAAAGAGGACTTTTTCTAAGGTGGTACTTACAATGGAACACTAGGAATGCTTCAGAAAATATTTCCTGACTCTTGCAGCTAAACGTAAGGGTAACGGCAAGATAAACTGACCAATAATTCAAAACATAGAAAAGCAGGAGCTGTTAGCACCTAAGAGACCTTTCCGGTCAAAAAGGTGATTCATAAAAAAGTACAGTTGTGTAAGATCTTACCATAACAGCAAGTCCAACTTCTTACTGTTGCAGCATTCTTAACATCTGTGATATCCTGCCAAGGATAGCTGAACATCCAGCCAGCATACCAAAGCCTTTACAACTTCTAGGCACCGTACATCAGACATATGTCCTAGATTCAAGTTGTAATGTACACATGTGACATACCAGCATCTAATCCTCAGAACTGAAATGCTCCACTAGAACCAGGGCAACCCAAGAGGAAAGCAATAACATACACATCCAGGAAAGAGAGAAAGTAAGAAAGATCCCTTGGCCAGAACAAAGAATAACAGGGGGAAGGAGGGAGGGAGCATCAGAATAGTGCAAAGTGAGAAGTAGAATATCTACTGTTATGGTAAGACCTTACACACCACTGTATTATGTCCTTCCTTATCACTGTTGCAGTATTCTTAACATCTGGAGAGTACAAAAACTACTGGAGAGGATGGCAGGAAGACGCTACAGAGAAGTCCTCTAAAAGCCCATGAAGGACAGCCCTGGCAAAAACAACCCTGGCCCTAGAAATGACATCCAACTTGTAATGTTTAGAAGAGGTGTGGCCAGAAGACAAAGTAGCAGCTTCCAAATGGATCTAGTATCCAGACCCTTGACAAAGCACCAGAAAGGGCTACTGCCTAGGTAGAATGACATCAAACAAGAAAGCTGCTTGCCATGAAAAAAAAAAAAGGATTTATAAATCCAGGAGGGGAGATTGTTTGCTTAGAAACAGACAAACACAATGTCTTGGGATAAAAAACAAAAAGGTGCTCATGCTCAGATTTCTTGACATCTTTTCTCTTGTCCAGATAATACCAGAGTTGTCTACATAGATCCACGGTGTGAACAATCCTCTCACCTCTCACTATCATTCTGTAGAGAGGTGAAAAGAGGGAAGATGAATTGTTTTAAGGACACACCAATAACCACCTTAGACAAAGGAAAGATTAGTATGAAGAGAGACCCTGTCCCTATGAAAAAAAGGAGGAACTGCCATGAGTGCCTGAAGCTCCAAGACTTCATCAGAGGTAAGAGCCAGCAACAGCACTGTCCTCCAATTACAATGCAGCAAGTAAGAGAAAAATTCAGGCTCAAAGGGAGGCTAAATTAATCTTACAGGAGCAAAATTAAGTTCCAAAGAAGGAGGGATATGCTTTCTTTGGGTCCTAATATAAAGGACACCTTTCAAAAAAATTGCATGACTTGAAAACAAGAAGTACGGGGTGGATTCAAAGGCAGACAAGCAGAAATGGCTGTCATATGGGCTTTAACAGATGAATATGCCAGACCGGAAGTGAGCAACTCACACAGATAAGGACAGTAGGAATAACACAGATAAGGAGAGTAGGAATACCAACAGAAAAAGGGTCTAGGTCATTCTTGAGACAGAGAACAGAAATGTTTTCCATTCAGCCAAATAGGGCTTCCTAAGAGTGGGTTTTCTGGCCTCCTGTAAAACCTGAATCACATTCTCAGAAAATTGGTATCTAAAAGAAATCAAAACCCTATCACCACAGTGTCAACTAAAGAGTGGGGAAGGAATGGCGAATGAGAGATCCCTTAACCTCTGTGACAAGATCCATCCTGTGAGGTAACTTGAGATGACTGACCCTGGCCAGATGAAATAGAAACAATGCTGTCTGGGCCAAAAGGGAGTCACCAGCAAGATTTTGAGCCTGCCCCATAAGATCTTGTGCAGGACTTTTGATAGCACTGGAAGAGGGTTTAGACATATAGACCACCCCCTTCCAGGAAAAGAGACATGGCATCCATGTTGCAAGCCAGAGGACGTGGAACTCTGGAAAAGAACTTGGGGGAGTTGTCTGTTCCAAGGGGAGGCAACAAGATCTACTTGAGGGATACCCCACTGATGTACAATGTTCAGGAACACCTCCCTGTGAAGCATCCATTCATGAGCATCTGTCCTGGACTTATTCAATGTGTCTGCCACGAGATTGTGCTCTGAGGGAATGGAAACTGCCTAAAGATACAATTTTGGACAGACAGCAAAATCCCATGCCTGAAGAACCAACCCGTAAAAAGAGGGAAGACTTTACGCCCCTTTGCTTGCTGATGTACCACATGACTATGGTACTACCTGGAATCCAAAGGGAGTGAAAAGCATGGAGCCAGAAGCAGAAATCTCATTTCCTTGATGTTGATATAGTAGTGGCTGTTGAGGGGACCAGAGACCCTGGACTTTGAGGCTGTTGGATGATAACCCCCAACCTTGGTCAGGAAGCATGTGTGTGCAGTTCCTGAGTGGGGGAGAGGAACCTGAAAAGACAGGCCTGGAGTAAAGGAAATCTGATGAATCCACAAGTACAGGTTGAGATGAAGACAAGGCGGGGGGGATCATCCACAGTGAAAAAGCAATGGAACCAAAGGTTGCCCTGTCCCTGGAAATCCTATCCACTTTGTAATGAGTGATGAACGTATGTGGTTTAGACCAAGTGGCGGCCGCACAAATAGTATCCAAAGGTAGGCGGGCCGCATGAGCCAGAGATGTAGAGATTGATCTAGTAGAATGTCCTTTCGGTTTGGTGGGCAAACTCTGCTCAGTAGCAGTATAAACAAAAGTAATACAATCAGACAGCCATTTGGAGAGAGTACGCTTCGTCACTGCCATGCCCTTTCTGTTGTCCGCAAAGGCTATAAAGAGTTGGTCTGCTTTTCTGTGATCCTTTGTTCTATCTAGATAGAATCTGAGTTGTCTATGAACATCCAACTTGTGCAACATATATTCCAGCTTATTGGAATGGTTTTTGAAAAATGTGGGGAGTTCAATGGACTGATTAATGTTGTTGACTTTACAAACCTTGGGAAGAAAGGACGGGTTGGTGCGTAGGGATACCCTATCCGGGTGAAAAATCAAATATGGGTGCTTAATGGAAAGAGCTTGAAGTTCTGACACTCGTCTAGCTGAAGTGATAGCTACTAGAAAGAGAGTTTTCCATGACAAGAACTTTAAAGAACAGGACGAGGCTGGTTCACAGGGTGGTAGCATTAGTTGGGATAAAAGGAGGTTTAGATTCCACGGAGCTGTAGGGAACCTGACTGGTGGTCTAATATGAAAGGCCCCTTTTAGAAAAGCCTTACAAAGCCTATGAGTCATAATAGGCGCTCCATTCTCTCCTACATGAAAGTTTGAAATAGCAGCCAATTGAACCCTCAAGGTGGCAGGAGAAGCTCCTTGGTGAAATAGCATGGATAGAAACTCTAAAACTTTGTTTAGTGGGGCTATTAAGGGATCTAAATGTTGTGCAGTTGCCCAGAATACAAAGCGCTTCCACTTACTAGTGTAAATTTTTGTAGTGGAAGCTTTATGAGAGGCTACTAGAATGTTCTGAACCGCAGGAGAAAGAAGATCAGACCTGGCTAAGAAGGGAAGCGGAGCAGCCAAGCTGCTAGTCTGAGGGACAGGAGCGACGGGTGGGGAGTCCCTGACGAATGGGTCAGTAGATCTGGCTCCGGGTCCAGGATCCAGGGCTCCCGTATTTGGTGTGCTTGAAGAAAGGGAAACCAAATTTGACGAGGCCAGAATGGGGCAATGAGAATTACAGTCCTTTCCAGATTCTTGGCTTTCTGCAGAAACCTTGGTATCAGAGGTATAGGAGGGAAGGCGTACAGGAGACCCGGGGCCAATCGTGAATCAGAGCGTCCTGGGGACTTCTAGCGGGGTAATAGGGCGAAGTAGCTTCTGCATTTGGCGTTCATTGGAGACGCCAACAGATCGCAGCAAGGCTGGCCCCACTTGCAGAATATCATGTCCGCTATTGTCTGTTTGAGGGACCACTCGTGAGGTAACAGGATGGCTCTGCTCAACCTGTCCGCTATGACGTTGGATAACCCCGGATGTGCGTTGCTATCAGAAAGCGACCGGTGGACTCTGCCCATTGCCAAATTCTCATGGCCTCTCTGCACAACTGGTAAGATTTGGTTCCCCCTGGCTTTTTTATGTACCAGACTACGGACATGTTGTCCGCTTGAACTGCAATGGTCCCTAGAGGTAGAAGGGGAGAAAAGTGTTGCAACGCTAGGAACACTGCCCTCATCTCCAGAACATTGATGTGCAGGTTGTACTCTAGATTGGTCCATTCGCCTTGGACTGTCTGTCCCTGAAAGATGCCCCCCCACCCTATCAGGGAAGCGTCCGTGGTCACTGTAGCTGTTGGAGTGGGTAGCACAAACGGCCGCCGGTGAGATTGCAATTCTGTAGCCACCAAGATAGGTGTGTCTTGCAGATGTTTGTGATGTGAATTCCGTGTGTCAGCGGTAACTGTTGGAATGACCATTGTGCGAACAGCAGCCATTGAAGAACTCTCATGTGCAGTCTTCCCAATGGTATTGCAATGAGGGAAGCCGACATGAGTCCCAAAACTTTTAGAACCAGTTTTGTTTCTTGGACAACAGGAGTAGAGATATGTGATTTTGTAGAGAGGCTATTCTTTCTGGGGGAAGTCTTAGAATCAAGCAACGGGTATCCAAATCTGCTCCTATGAATGAGATATGCTGTGACGGCTGTAATGCAGATTTTTCGAAATTTATGGAAATTCCGAGTTGAACACAAAGTTCGAGTGTGTAATCCCTGGCCTGTATCAGTCGACGCTCGGTGGTGGCAGTAAGGAGCCAGTCGTCCAGATACGGAAACACCTGGAATCCTAGGCGTCTCAAGTGAGACACTACCACTGCCATGCATTTGGTGAAAACCCTGGGGGCTGAGGTTAGCCCAAAGGGCAGGGCCCGAAACTGATAGTGACTGGCTCCCAGCCTGAAGCGCAAGTGATCCCTTGACGCTCTGGCCATTTTGATGTGGTAGTATGCATCCTTGAGATCTATTGAGCACATCCAGTCGTCCTTCTGTAAGAATGGAAGGATCGATTGAAGCGTGACCATCCGGAACTTTTCTTTCTTGACGAAGGTATTGAGATTGCTTAGGTCCAGAATTGGCCTCCAGTCCCCTGTCTTTTTTGGAACTAAAAAGAACCTTGAGTAAGTTCCGAATCCTCTTTGGTCCGCCGGGACTGGTTGGATGACTTTTTTCTAGCAGCTTTGAAATTTCTATAGCTGCAGGTTCCCGCAGATGGGGCGGTACATCTGGGAATCTTTTCTGCGTAACGGGGAAATAGAAATGGAATTTTGTAACCTCTGGTAATAATGCTTTTACCCATCTGTCTGAGGTAAGACTTTGCCAGGCCTGAGGGTATAAAGCTAGCGACCCGACTGCCTCCAGAGCAGGACAGTCGGGCCCTCCTTCAGGAGTGCTGGAAAGGCTTCCCAGGACTGTATCCCTGTCGCCTTGGTTTTGCGGACCCTCTGCCGCCAGGCGGCGTCTTCCACTTCTGCCCCCTCTGCCTCTGGAGGGGCATCACCCTGTGTGCTTGGGAAAGATCCTGGGGTTTACAAAACCACATTTTTCCACCTCGTTGCCCTTTGGGGTACGGTCTGGATGGGGTGGAAAAACGGACTCCGACAGCAGACAGAGTCTTTCCCTCTTGCTCACACCGGGTAAGGGTCTCCTTTACTTTGGGGCCAAAGAGAGTGGCACCATCAAATGGGGCGTTAGTAAAGGAAGACTTGAAGGCATCCGCAAAGGAGCATAAGCGCATCCAGGATTGTCTACGGAGAGCAATCGCTGAAGCCGCAGCCCTACTCGACCCTTCGGCTGCATACGAAATGAGCCTCATGGACGAGTTCACAATTGATGTAAGGGTATTGAGCTGTGCTGTAACCTTTTCCGTGAAAGCAGCATCTGTAGTACCCTGGTGGGTATCTCCCAACTCTTTGACTAGATCCCTCTGTAAACGTGTGAAATGTGTCAAATAGTTCAGCGATCACATGGAAAAAGTCACTGAACTAAAAATGCGCTTCCCATACCTGTCCATGGTCCTAGAATCTCCGTTAGGTGGATGGACAGATGAGGAAGATTCAGACATCTCCTTTTTAGTGGCAGCTGCCACCACCATAGCGTCCACTGGAACTCCCTTTGTGAGGTATGCCTTATCCTGAGGGGCCGTAATATACTTATTAGGCTTTCTGGGGACTGGCTCCACTGTGTCAGGTGTCTCCCACGCCCTTCGAGCAATCAAATCCATCAACTCATCGAAGGGCGGAGTGACCCAGGAGGAAGAAGGGCGAGCACCGAATGCCTTCAGCAAGACTGACTCATCCACAGAAGGGGGTAGGGCTTGCCAATCACCTCTCTGTTTTAGGATCTCCAGGATGTCAGAAAAGGAGACATCCTCCGAGGGTGATTTTGGGGACCCTTCTGACTCATCCAATTCCGTGTCTGATGTTAAGGACTCTTGTGGAGAATCCAAGTGCCTCCTCATACACAATCTTTTCCTCGGGGGGGGGGGGCATCCGATGAAGCCTCTGAGGAAGAGGGGGCTCCCTCTGGGAGCGGCTGAGACACTGGTGCTCGACGCTTTTGAGTAGCCGTACGTGCAGAAGAGGATAACAGGCCTTTATGGGAGGGAGACTCTGTTTCTGCTGAGGTAGTTGTCTGGGAAGACAATACCTTCCTCATAAGATCGAAGGCCCCCGGACCCCGAGCCGAGGAATCCCCCGGTTCCAAAGAACGTGGAGGAATCTCCGACGCAGAAGCCAAGGGCACCGATCCCGAGGATGGAGCCGAGGTGATCTGTGCCGAGGCACCGAAACATCGGTTCGGCTCTCGGTCCCGGAACCAAGGATAGATCGTCGGCTCCGCGAGTCCGGGAGAGGTTCCGACGGAGTCGAGGTAAACGGTGCAGACCGAGAAAGGGACGGTTCCAGCACCAAGGGCTCTACAATCAACAAATCAGCATCTCCCGGCTCAGAGGGCTGAACAGGTCTCGGAGGAGGATCAGATGGAGACAAGGGAAGGCCTTCGAGTCTCGACACCAACTGAGAGGAGACTGCAATAAGTTTGGATAGGGCCGTGTTCTCCATCAGCTTCTGCACCACACGGTCTACGTCGGTGTCGGAGAGGGGTCTGGAAGACCGCGTCAAAGGAATCGAAGACTGTGCCGACCTCAAAAGAGCCGGAGGTGGCAGTTCTGTCACCAGTTCCAAGACACGAGGCTCGGTGAGACACTAGTTCGATACTCGGCCCCGAAGTCCGTGGAACCGGTGAACGAACTTTAAAAGAAGAGCTTGGAGCCGATGACGTAGGCTCCGAAGTCTTCGACTCCTTCGAAGATTTAGAAGTCTGGTCTGACTTATCTAAAGCCTCTTGAAAGGCAGGCTTCAGAAGACCCCTGTCCATGAGCTTCCTGCGCCTATCTGTCATGACCCTTCCACTAAAGGAGTGACATATGGAGCAGTCCTCCTGAAGATGGAGAGGGCCAAGACAGTAGACACAGGAGCTATGGTTGTCTGTGACAGACATCTTCTGTCCACACTGACATCTCTTAAACCCTGACTTAACTTTGTCAGACATGTCAAAAAAGTCACAACAGCTAGTGAAATTACACCAATACACTTAAACTTAGCCAAAGGCCAAGAAATAATGTTCTGAAGTAATAACCAAGTCAAATCCGAAATTTAGTGAGTGGGGTAGGCCCTAGGATCCTAATTCTAAACAAAACTGTTTTAAAACACTAAAGATTTAGACAATCGGAACCGAAGACCCATACACACACACACACACACACACACACACACACACACACACACACACACACACTAAAAAGTGTCACAATCCAATAACTTTAGATCAAAATTTTTGAAGAAAAAAAGGTAAATCTTATCTGAAGTTGGCTCAGAGCTCTTCAAACGATGTGATCAGTTGCAACGGCAAACTAGATTTGGGGTAAGGGCAGAGGGAATTGTGGGAGATAGGTTGGTCTCGAGCTTCTTCTCGATGCAGAGCTTTGCTAAGCGGCCGACTCGGAGCCGAGGATCGGCTCCGAACCCATGTGTAAGAACAAACGGCGAGATTGAACACTCTCACATCTGATAATGTGAAAAAGGAACAAAGAAATATAAAAACGTCATGAAAATAGGGAGAATAGGAATGTGGAGGTAATCATCCTTCAAATCTAGAGATAACAGAAAAGCTTGGGGAACACAGGAAAAAGTCTCTGCTGAGACAACATACTGAAGAAAGGGACCATTACTAAGGTACTGAGAAAAGAAAGATCCAGAATGGGCCTCCAAGTCCCCTCTTTCCTGGAACTCAGAAACATCTTTGAGTAGAAGACTGTGCCCTGCTGAGGAAGGGGGAAACAGGATGGATGGTTCATTGTGCCAAACGACCCTGACAAACCATGGGGAAATGAGGGGGACAGGCAAGGAGGAGGCTG
Organism: Protopterus annectens; assembly: GCF_019279795.1. Taxonomy (NCBI): domain Eukaryota; kingdom Metazoa; phylum Chordata; order Ceratodontiformes; family Protopteridae; genus Protopterus; species Protopterus annectens. Next base: position 1,363,061,565 of record NC_056741.1, read on the forward strand.
AAGATGGCCTGAGAAGTGGGGAAGGGACTTCCAACTTATAAAGCAACAATTGTGTATAATGGAAAGACTTCAAAAGTCTATGGTTATCTGCTGCCAAACTGGAAAAAAAACACAAGAGGCCAGCATGTGCAGCTGCAAATAATTTAATATATAATAACTAGACTAGCCATAGCCATACATTCCTGTTGTTGTGAATTACTACTTAATAACCACATAATATACCTATTTCTAGGGTACGGACAGTTATATATAGCAGATATTTGATTTTTATTAATCATATTAGTTTATTCTTTGGATCTACCTTTAGCCATGCATTTCTGTTTTTGTGAATTATTATTCATCAATCCTATAATATACCTATACCTATGGTACTGAGGACCTCATGATGTGTTATATATCCCCCACTACAACACAATATTCACAGGTTCTTTATTCACTTTTTATTTATTTTTACTATATATATATATATATATATATATATATATATATATATATATATATATATATATATACATACATACATATATATATATATATATATATATATATATATATATACTTATACCTTTTGTTTGTTTTATGTTTCATGTATAAGTGATATTACAAGCATCTCATCTTGATGACGAAACCTTTTGTATATATGTATTATACACTAATAGAAACACCAGCCTTAGGGTTAGATCGTACCATTCTTCTATTGGTTGCTGGTATGTATAAATATTCATGAGTGCTGTATGGATGTAAAATGCTTTTTCACTGAGGAAGGCTGTCAAGTCGAAACCGGTTTGAATAAGATAATATTTGTTTAATAACATTTCATGCCTCAAGACTAGTTATTATATATTAAATTATTTACAGCTGCACATGCTGGCCTCTTGTGTTTTCTTCTATATTGGTTTGGCTGGGCATACCGTACTGGCGAGGCGTGGGGTTTACACTGCCAAACTGGAAAAGCCAGAGTCAACTTTATGTACCAAGGAATCTGGTCAAGAGGTAGTAGAGACTGAATGTCAACTAGAACACTTGTAAGGAATGTTTTTGTGACCATTAGAATGTTAAAAAGGATTGTCAGGAAAAAACTCTTGGCGGCTTGCTTGGCATGAGAAGACTGTCTAGATTGCCTGTGGACAAAAGCAGGCTTTACCAGGATAATTTCTCTGAAACAGAGGAACAGGAGATTAAAAGAATTGTTTCAGATCCTGCATAACTTTACCCTTATCTTGTAGGGTCCTGTAGGGCCTTAAAGGACAGCAGCTGCAGTGCCAAAAAGATTATGGCTGTCTAAAGAAGAACCAAGCAAGCAATTTAGCCTTGACTTCTTCAGGAAGAGCCTGCAGATGCAATGAAAAATACCTCCTTATCACAAATCCTGTTGCAGCTACCTTAGAAAAAGCTTTAGCAGCATCATAGCTGCATAGAATAACGAGACACTTGAGAAGTAGTACTCATAAGGGAAAAGGACAGTTGTGTACACTTGCCATAAATGTAGATGTTCGAGTGCATTCACTGTTGCAGTCATTACATTTGGGTAATCTGCTGGCAGGTTGCCCTCAGTCAGCCTGAATTCCAAAGTCTTGGGTCCTGCGTCAGTTCCTGTCTTCTCTTGCATGATGTCAGGTCGTCAGGGTATAAACATGCAGCAGACGCCATTTTCTTTAGTTTTTCTTGCCCCCGATGTCAGGTGCCCCCAAAAAGGTAGCAAAATTATTATATATATATATATATATATATATACATACACATACATGCATCAATATAAACTTTACCTTCATCTACATGCATCAATATAAACTTTACCTTCATCTACAAGCAAATACACCACATAGGTTGTAGAAAATAGAGAAGGAAAGATAAACTTCAGAATGACGGGGATGGCGGGAGGGTAACCTGGACTGCAACAGTGAATACACTCGAACATCTACATTTATGGTAAGTGTACACAACTGTACTGTGTTCTTAGTGTTTCACTGTTGCAGTCATTACATTTGGGTAAAATCCCAAAGCTATGTTTGGGAGGCTGGAGCTAAACAGCATTAGGTGCGGCTATAAGGCCCTGCAGAACTGTAGTGGCAAAGCCTGCTCTGGATTTAGAGTAAAGAGGCAAATGGTAATGCTTTGTAAAGGTGTGAACAGAACTCCAAGTAGCAGCGTCTAGAATGTCTTTGGTAGGTACTCCTCTGAGAAAGGCTGCTGAAGTAGCTGCAGCTCTGGTGGAATGAGACCTAATGCCCTTGGGCACAGGTTTACCATGGTGTAAGTAGCAGAAACGGATGCAGTGGCTTATCCACTTTGAAACTGTCTGCTTTGAAATAGCCTTTCCTTCTGATCCTGCAGCATATGACACTAGTAATTGCTCACTTTTTCTTAGAGCTTTAGTCCTGCTCAAGTAGAATCTTAGCTGTCTGTGTACGTCCAAGGAATGCAGAATTCTCTCCCCCTTGTTCTGTGGATTTGGATAAAAAGTTGGCAGATGAATTGTTTGGTTAAGAGCCACACTGGAAACCACCTTAGGCATAAAAGTAGGATTTGTCCTCAGAGACACCCTGTCTGGGTAAAATATGATAAAAGGCTCTACAGCCATGAGGGCCTGTAGCTCTGAAACTCTTCTTGCTAAAGTAATTGCTAGTAGCAGAGCTGTCTTCCATGATAAGAACTTTATATCAGCGGTAGCAGCTGGTTCAAATGGAGGCAGGGTGAGCTTTTCCAACACATAATTGAGGTCCCATGCAGGTTATGGTGATCTTCTAGGAGGCCTTAAATTTTTGGCTCCTCTAAGATACTGCTTTAGTAAAGGATGAGAAAAGATTGGTGGCTCTGTATTGTAATGAGCCGAAATGGCAAAGGCATGGATTTTGATTGATGAGAAAGGTAAGCCTTTGTCAAGAAACTCAGTTAAGTATTGTAATATCTGAGGAATATTTGGTTCTACTGTTATCAGTTCCTTGTGCTTGATTCCAAGCACAGAATCGCTTCCATTTGTCAGCATAAGATTTTCTAGTACTAGGCCTTCTGGCTTCCAAAATGACATCCATCACGGCTTTACTGAGAGGTGTTGTTTGTAGGACTACATGATTAGCCATGCTGCCAGGTTCAGAGTCTGTAGTTGATTGTGCAGGATTTGATTGTTTTGCTGGGACAGTAGTTGTGGTCTTTGAGGCAAGGTCCAAGCTGGGTATTGAGACAAGTTCCTTAGGATTGGGTACCAGTATTGGCGGGGCCAGTCCGGGGCAATTAATATCATCTTTGGCTTCTCCTGTCTGACTTTTAGGAGGATCTTGGGTAGAAGAAGCAGAGGAGGAAAGACGTAAACTGACAGGTTAGGGTGTCCACTTTCCATGCTTGTCTGTGATAAGTCCTTGTGCAGAATCTTTTCAATTGGTAATTTTGGGGAGAGGCAAATAGATCTATGTCTGGGCTCCCCCTTTTCTCTGTTATCATGCTGAAGACTTGTGGATTTAGTTCCCACTCATGAGGATCCATAAGGTTTCTGCTTAACTCGCCTGCCAGAGTGTTTTGTTTTCCTGGCAGGAATTGAGCTTGAAGATGTATTTGGTAGGTCAAAGCTGTGTCCCACAGTACCATGGCTAATCTGCAAAGGGGGTATGAGTGTGTGCCCCCTTGCTTGTTTCTATACCACATGACTGTGGTGTTGTCCGTCTTTATCTGTAGTTGTCCTGGATGAAGTAAGTCCTTGAAGGCTGTTACAGCATTTTGAACAGCTAGTATCTCTTTCTGGTCGATATGTAGATGCATTTGTTTTGGTGTCCATATGCCCTGAATGCATCTTCCTGCTATGTGGGCCCACCAGGCATAATCTGATGCGTCTGTTGTTAAGGTTTGGCTGGCAGGGGGTAGAGTGAAGGGCCGTCCCATGTTTTGGTGACATGCCTTTGCCCACCATAGAAACTCCTGTTGCAGGCAGGAAATGAGAGGAATCATTGTTTCCAGACTGTGCGAATGTTGACTCCATAAACTTTTTAGGTACCACTGAAGTTTCCTCATATGCAGTCTTGCATATGGAATCAGTAGGATGAAGGATGCCATGAAGCCCAGAGCCTGCACAATTTGTCTTGCAGAAGACTGGGTTTTTGTTGCCATCAGTCTGAAGTAAGTAGTCAGTTGCCTTTGCTTGTCTGGCGTGAGGTAAGCCATCTGGGCAGCTGTATTCACGCTTGCACCCAGGAATGTTATCTTTTGAGAGGGTACCAGTTGAGATTTCTTTTTGTTTATTGTGTACCCTAGGTATGTTAGAAGCCTTTTCACAAACGCCAGGTGTCGAAGAAGAGTGTCCTTGTTCTCTGCTTGAATGAGACAGTCGTCCAAGTAAGGATATATTTGTATACTTCTTTGTCTGCAAAATGCAATTACTGGTGCCAGGCACTTTGAAAAGACCCTGGGCTTATGCCAAAGGGCAGTGCAGAGAATTGGTAATGCATTAAGCCTGCCATGAATCTGAGGTATCTTCTGCATGATTGTCTTATTGGGACATGCAGGTATGCCTCTTTTAGGTCTAAAGTCACCAGCCAAGCATTCTTGCCCAACATGGGCAGAAGCTGCTGCAAAGTCAGCATTTTGAATTTTGGAATGTCCAGGTATGTGTTCAAAATCGATAAATCCAGTACTGGCCGCCAGGCCTCGTCTTCTGGGTACCAAGAACAGTCTTGAATAAAAACCTTGTCCTTTTTCCTGTTCTGGTACTGTCTAAATGGCCCCCATATGCATGAGGGACGTAACCTGTTTCTGTGCCTCTGCCCATTGATTTTTTGGCAGATCTGGCCAACCATTTGCCATTGGCAGAGTGTGGAAATGGAATCTGTATCCCTGTGATACGATGTTTAGTTCCCACTTGTCCTGGGTTATTAACTGCCAATTTTGAGCAAAAAGTGCTAATTTTCCCCCTATGGGTGCTGCCAAAAGATAAGTGCTTGGTGTAGGCAGAGGGAAGTCATTGGGATGGCTTTCTGTAGGCTTGTGCTTTTATCTCCTCCAGATTTGGTGGTGGAAGCGCCCCGTTGCTTTGACCTGTATGAATCTTGCGCCTGGTATCTGGAACCCTTAGGGCGTCTGGATTTGCTCCTTTGAGCTCTGTCTGACACAGGAAAGGACCAATGTTTTGTAGGCCAGTGTCTACTGAATCTTGGTGGCTGCACTTGTAAGAAGTCTTTAACAGTTTGCATAGATTTAGCTTTGTCTCCCACTTTCTTTAAAACCTCTTCTGCCTTAATACCAAACAGAGAATCATGCTGTAAAGGTGCATCTAGTAATTTAGCTTTAACATGATCAGGCAAATTTTGTGCATGCTCCTAATCACAAATCCAGTAACTGCGGCCCTACAGGAGGCCTCTAAGGAATCAAAACCACATTGCAAAGTATGCTTTCCAACCTGTTCAGCTGCATGCAATAATTCCTGCAATTCTTTATTTTCTGCACATTCTGAAATCAACATCATTTTCTGTTTCAGCAATCCCATAACATGCTGTTGGTACTTAAGCATATGAAATTGACAGTTTAAGGCCCTGATTGCCAAGGTTGCAGATGTATAAACCTTTTTTTCCCCCATCTGTCCAGTGCCCTTGAATCTCTGTCTGAGGGGGTAGTATTTTTTGCTGTTGAGGCCTTAACTCCCTTTGGACCCTGTGAAATAGTTTTAGGGTCAGCAGCAGGGTTTCTAAATAAAAATTTGTGAGAGTCAAGGACCCTGTAATATCTGTCAGGCTTACTGGGAGCCGGAGGTAAGGAGTCAGGGGTCAAGCTTGACTCCAAAAACACATCATCCACAATGTCTAAAACAGGGGGAATGGCTAAAGGCCTGTGCTGAGGGAGAAGAAGTAAATCCCTGAGCCTCTTTTGATTCTGAGAAGTCTTGACTCTCCCAGTGAAAATGCTCCCTCAAAGTGTGCAAGGTTTCTCCAAATGAATAATCCTCAGGAGGAGATGCAGATGGAATAGACTCCTCAGCATCAGAATCCTCATAGGGAGGTATAGATAATTCTTGATCAGAAGAAACAGAAACCTGATCTGAAGATTCATAATTAGTGTTTTGCCTAGGCCTCTTATCCGGAGGGGGATGGGTACCCCTGATCAAGGTAATAAGGTCTTCAACCATTTTGATCATCTGTTTTTAGGCATAGAGGCCTGTGCACGTGGCTCATGCCTCGGTTTTTATTGTTTTAGAAGTTGCTTTTGTCTTTCGTTTTGCAGCTGTCGGTTTGATATACAAATGTTGAGGTCTGAATACACCCTCAGAAGCCGGTGCCTGCTCAGCGGCTCTGGACCCATCCGAGGGAAGTACATCCGTCGGTCCAATACCTTGAGTATCTTGCAGCATGCCAGACTCCACATGGATGTCGTTAAGAGGCCTGCGACTCAAAGGTAGCCGGTATCAGGGGCTGCGAAAGCGCCTCACTGAGTACCGGCGACTGGCTTAGGAGAAGCTTTGTCGTCGGTTTTGGATCTCTACTGCTTTTCTCTGTCCTTTTCTTTGCGTTTATGTACTCCGGTAGTTGGATTGCTATCCGATGACATTTCTGGGTAGTTAAATCTGTTTCCAAAATACTTTGATGCAAAGACATACCGACGCTTAACAGTGCATTGGTTAAATCTAGGACAAAACCGACAGTAAGGCACGTTGTGATCAGGGCCTAGGCAAGGAATACAATATAAATGGAAATCCTTATGAGGTATTTGCTTTCCACAAGTAATACAATTATGAACTTTTTCTGACATCGGTAAAAAGCAAGAAAAAAAGTTTCCCCAACAGGCTACTTAGCTTTAGTGAAGACTTCGGTTCTGAAACTCAAACTCAAATATTTCAGTAGTCGGCCAACCAGCACTTGCGAAATGCTTCTGCTTCGGGCACTGCGCGGCAAGAAAGACTAAAGAAAATGGCGTTGGCTGCATGTTTTATACCCCTGACGTCATGGAAGAGAAGACAGCAACCGATGCAGGACCCAAGACTTTGGAATTCAGGCCGACTGAGGGCAACCTGCCAGCAGATTACCCAAATGTAATGACTGCAAAAGTGAAACACGAAGAACATCAGAAGAATTTGCCTGAGAATCAGGCATAGCAGTGAGAATTCCCCTAAGTTTAGAAAGAAGAGCCTTGTCATATGTGTTTGGTAGTTAATGGCTTAGAAAGCAAGGCAGCAGAAATGTACAAGTTTTTCCCATACCTGTCCATGTCACAACTGTCTTTATCTGAAAGTAATAGCTTAGAAGACAGCAACTTAGATGGCTTACCAGTAACTACAAAAATAACTGTCTCAGGAAGGGTTTTTATACAAAAACTTCTGAGCCTCGGGGATCTTATCAAATCTGTCATTATTTTTATGGGTAGCATGTTGGGAATTAGGTGCTGGACAAACTAAACAGAAACTATCCAAAAGAGCATCCAAACTTGGAGGGACTGCAAAAGGCCTGGGAGAATATATTTAGAATAGTTCAAAATACCTTTGCTGACTGTCATACACTTGCAAACAATCTCACTGAAAATGTTCCATCATATTAACCACAGTATCCCCAAAGGACAATTTTTCCATACAGGAATCGGGAGAAAGTGAATCTTCCTCTTCAGACTACAGGGCAAGGACAGTAGATCAGAGATGAATTGGCAAAGACTCCTCTCCAGAGTCCAAATCCACCTCATCCTCAGAAGAATCAGATTCCCTAGGATGCCTTGAAGGAATACAGGACCAGGGAGAACAGATAATTCTTGAGGGAGCTTCAGAATCATAATGGCATTGGACAGCCGCTGAGTACAGTCCTGTCATACCTGGTGAGGATTTTTAACCACAGTGGCCATATTCTTGGTCTTCTTCTGTTTTTTTCTTTAATGGAGCATTAACTTTAATCAGTCTAAGAGGGTCAGACCCCTGTCTAGAGTCAATGAGGGTACCAGGCACCTCCTTTCCTAACAAGTAGCTGGGAATCCCCCTGAGCCCCTCAGAGATAATCAGTCATGGTTCCCCATCCACATCTGTAGCAGATGTAGGCACAGCCTTGACGTTCATACAGGTAAGGCAGTTCCAGTTTGGCCTTCAGTTGGGTCTCAGATAGAGCTGACATAAGCACTGGGTGGTCCTCGGGTTCTTCATCCGAGCACACAAATGTCTGGAAAAGGCCTGGCAACAACAGATTTAGTATGGGCCTTTTTGGCTGCTTTCTTCTACGGTGGCTGAATGTTGGAACAGGTGGATTCAGAGGCCAGTGTATCCTGAGTAAAGTGTTTTAAATGCTGGTTCTCCAGGTAAACGAAAAGAAACAAGAGATGGCTGCAGAGATTAGGGGCAGACACCTGACAGATCTCACACTGGGTATGGTCGTGTGCAGACACTCACTCTCCTCTCAGTCACATTTTCCCTTCCTGGATGACATGGGAAGGCAAACAAAAGGAGTAAAAAATAGAAGGAAGAAACCTCCATGGTGGCACTCATTTTTAGCATGTTCAGTAGTTGAATCAACTTGGCAAATGTCTTGCAGACTAAAATCAAAGCAGCACTCGGTCTGGTAGTGTAGAAGTTCTGAGGATTAGGTACTTTTATGTCACATTAAGTACCTTATAACCTGGACATAGGACATGTGTCTAATGTACACCACCTGGAAGGTGTAAATACTTTGGTATGCTTGCTGAACATTCAATTATCCTCAAAGGATATCCTAGATGTTAAGGAGATTACACCAGTGATAAGGATGGACATCTGCAAAATACTGAGGCATTGGTATGGCTTATAACTATATGAATAATGTAATGCACTTAACATAATGATAGATGTGCGAGATTGTGGTCTAGGTTTCTTCCATGTCTAGGACAAACGCTGATAGAATCTAGAAATTCTGCAAGAAAGCTTTCCCAGTCCACCAAACTTTTCTCCCTTAGCTGCAATCCCATGTGTGGAAGACCTCACCTCCAGACCTTCTGTCAGCTTGTGAAAGGCAAAGCAAATAGAAAGCTAACAACAGCCCTTAAGAACTAAAAACAGCTATATCTAAAGCAGGGGAAGGGGGGGGGTAAGCAAACGACGGACCACAGCCCCGCGGCCTATCTTTACAGCAAGTACACAACTTTACTTTTATATTTGATGGAGACTGTGGGTCCATCCTCCTCTATTGCGAAGACAGAATCCCAAACAAACACACTACTAGGTGGCTGCCTGACAGGATTGCCAAAAGGATGCAGCTCCATAACATTGTGGGAGAGATTAACAAACCCAAAGAGATCTCCTGAGTAAAGTGGAAACTATTAAAAATATAAGACTACAGGCAAGATGGATCCGAACACAAGATCAGCCAGACTCATGCTGTACACATAGGTAGCAAAGGGTAAAGACTAGGATTTGCCAAGGAAATTTTTCCTAGAATGTTATGGAACAAAACACTTACTAGCAGGGGCTGTCAACTTTTATGATCAAACACTGGATAAAGAGGAGATAATATAAATGCCCAATCATTACAGGGACACTAACAATAACAGCCATAAAGGCAAAGGGTAGAAACTTCCAGAAAAGTAAAACAAAAAGACACAGAGGATTTCAAAATCATATACTTTGGACTTGGAGAGACCCTGATCTAGGGCCAAGGTCAAAAATGAGTAATATGCTAGCCAGGAGACTACTGGGAACTATACCCTCAAGAACTAAAAGGGGAAAACCACTAAAGGCAAGTCCAAAGTCTTAACATTAGCTTGATCAAGGAGTCACCACGACACTGAGAAGACAGTCTGATCCAAGCAATCAGGATGTACAAAATGTACTTTAACTGCTACGGGAAAAGAAGAAAGATGAAAATGTCAGAACTTTGGCTGGAGTGGATATAAAGCTAGAAACTTGCCCAAAAGAAGCAGCTGTCCATGAACAAATTCTTTCCATTGCCATGAAGATGAGCAAACAAGGAGGAGCAGTTTAGAGCACCATATCCACCTGGGGAAATAAAGGCAAAGAGTGGCAATGCTGAGGAATTCTCATAATAAGGGATTTAAAGTATGGACAGGAACGCCTGAAAATGGTCAGTGGAACATAACAGGCATTCCTCCGACTGAGAAAATACTACAGCGGAGTAAAGGATATAGGCTTGCCACCCCTCTGTTTTTTTTTTCCGGACTATCAGGAAATCAAACCGATTCTCCGGTAGTCCGGAAAACACTGTACAAACTCCGGTATTCTGTTTCAAAAAGGAAACAGACTATCGGAGTTTGTAAATCGGCTGATTTACTATGCTTTTTTTTACAGAAAAGCATAGCAAATCAGCCAAAAGCAGGCGGCGGGAACGAAAAAAGAGGGCGTTCCCGTTGATCGGCTGATTTACTATGCTTTTTTTACAGAAAAGCATAGCAAATCAGCCAAAAGGAGGCGGCGGGAAATGAAAAAAGAGGGCGTTCCCGTTGAGTGATGCTGTCGTGACATCACAAAATAGGTGGTATGTTGGCGGGAGAGGGGGTGGGGCGGGCGGGGTTACTGGTGACGCGAGGGGCGTGGCGTGGCTCCGGTTTTAGCCGTGAACGAAGGTGGCAACCCTAAAAGGATATCTTGCGAAACTGACGCCAACTCCAAGATCATGCCACCATTAAAAAATCCCTAAATATACACAGGAAAAAACAAATATATAAATGTGTGCCAAACCTCCAGCGAATCAAGTAGCTTCCCACAAATGGATCCTGACGTCACTGAGAAGGAGGAGACAGGGAACTTGGACAAATCCCTGCCAAGGACAAAAGAGTGTCTCTGGAGCAGAGTAGCTATCAAGGCCAAGGTCTAACTCTAGAAAAACTGAAGAAATGAAGAAAGCACAATAACTGTAAAACCTGGGGCCTCCATCAATCATGGAGGGCAGCATCTGTTCTTAGGAACACATACAAAAAAAGAAAGGGTTAAAAAGCCAGTATCCCTCCAAATAAAAAAGTGTGGAAACAGACCTGTCAGTAATCTAAAATACCTATAGTCCAGACTGGTGGTGGTGGTGGTGGGGGGGGGGGTCTTGCTAATATGGAGTGTAGGGAAGTCAAGAAGGGCAAATCTTCAAATTTGGAAATCAGAAAAAGTGTCCTGAATCTTTAAGACTGGGGAAAAAAACTCAGAACAAATCCAGTATTAACAAACAGGATGGTAATTTGATGGAAGAATACCATATCTGGGTATTTGGGTAATACTTGATGCTTGATCAAGTGAAATCTGTAAAAGGGGTAAACAGGTAAGCCCTCCCCCACTTGAAGTATATGCATGAAAACTGCATCATGCTGTTTCAAGCTTTTAATATGGCAACCACATGAATAACAGAAGAAAGTGATTTCCCTGGTACCAGGGCATAAACAAGGCTGACAGCACAAGCTCAACTAACTGAAGACCAAACCCATAGATTTTCTAGTAAAGGTCAATACCAGGAGGTGCATGAAATGCAAAGATGACCACAGTAGTAAACTCACTCCTGAAGAGTCAAACAGCTAAGGAGATGACTTGGACTACTAAATGAAATGATAAACAAGATAAAAGCATCTTGTTATACAGAACAAAAAATATGCACAAGTCCTTTTACGTCAACCAAGATGAGATACAAGCCTACAGCTCCCAACCTTGTATTTAATACAAAAGACTAGACTGAAGCCCAGGTGAGACGAGAAACAGATACACAGCTGTTGCCTGCAAATGATGCCTATGTCGGCTTTATTAGCCAACTAGTCTCCAAATCACTGAATGCATGGTGGGATATAAGATACTAGTAACTAAGCATTTATCAAAAGCAACACCTAAACTGTGGTACCCTGAATATCCAAGAGGTAGAATAAAACATGAGCATTCTGATTTAGAGACTTAACATGATAATAAAGTAAAACTCAATTAAAAGTCTGGTGCACTGAAAGTGAAGACAAACCAAGTTTAATGTTTCTAAAATGGCTTTACCCAAAGGAAATGTTTAAGGTCAGATAGGAGCGTACTGATTAAAAATCTTTTCATTACTCCATATTCCAGAGAGAGGAGTGAAGCAGTGTAGTCCACTCGCCTCACTCAGGAGAGAGGAGAGTTGCATGCCTTTCAAGGAGTACATAGTTTAGACAATGGAATCTACTCCTCATTATTGAGGGAAGGGGGCAGGGCTGCTTACTGGCAACATGCCTTACTGAACTGGGGGATGACCAACGCCCACAGCACAACCTCCTCTGACTCTGTAACTAAGCATCTGCAAGGAGCTATGACTGCAACAAAAGAAAACCCCCGAATCACCCTGATGGTTGTAAGACTGATGGTTGATCCTCGCACTGCTGATAAGGAATGAATGGGACAATTGCCAGGTGGAAGCAGATGACTGACAGTAGTGGCAAAGGGTAAAAAAAAACATTACTCCACATTCACAACTGTGATAATCAAATAACCTTGTTACGTCTTAACTATAAAGGTGACCATGTAACTCAAATGCGCCAGAAGTCTGAGAAGCAGTGTAAGCTATGGGCTGACTAAATATTAGTGTGTCACTATGGATGTGCCATAAAAACAATGTTTCCATGTCTACATAGACAAAAGGCCTGTGTGTGGAGTCAAAAAATGCTTTACTATGCCAGATTCCTCTAAAAATTTAATGTTTATGACAGGACATGATGAAGATGGTTGAAGTGTTCACATTAGTCTACACCATCCCCATAATACACTACTGTGGGATGAAACAAGGAGTCAGCTTGTTCCAAGAAAAACAATCCAAAATAGAAGTTCTTTACCTCTGATAAGGTAAGCGTCATACAAAAGACAAATCTTCTGCTCAACAGACAAACAATGCAGGACAGGACTAATCCGCAACTAAAGGAGAATACTAGTGTCTGGCTTGGAGGGCCGAATGGTCTGCAAAGGGATGGATGTCAAGGATCTCAATCCAGAAAAGTTGACATCAAAGATAGCTCGACTTTAGGAGAATTACAATACAAACCAATCTCAGCATCAAAGGCAGGTTTGACCTCAGAAAGCTAGAATTCATCTAATATCAAAGGGAAATAGTGTTGTGGGCAAGTCCTAACACAGAAGACCTGAAGCCTACATACTGGCCTGCAAGAATGGATACTTGGGCAAAGGAGAAAGTACAGTTTTGTACCTACCATAAATGTAGATGTCCGAGAGGTATGCATCTGCAGTCCTTACAAATGGGTTGTCCTGGCCTCAGGCAGCCCTTCGGTCGGCCGGATTCCAAAGTCTGGGTCTGGCCTCGGCTGATGTCGCACTTCACCCGACGTCATAGCTGCAGTTCAGCGGGTATAAAGGCATCAGCCGACACCATTTTCCTCAGTGTTTCTTGCCCCAGATGCCAGGTGCCCTCTAGGAAGGCTAAATTTGGATAAATGCAAATGTTTCCAAACAATAGAGGAATAGAAATAAACATGTATATACATATATACAAACAAATACACCATAATAGATTCCCCCAGCTAGCTACAAGATGGGCAAATACCCTAGGAGTACCACAGAGGGGAAGGAGGGTGGGTAATCCTGACTGCAGATGCATACCTCTCGGACATCTACATTTATGGTAGGTACAAAACTGTACTATGTCCTTCAAGGATGCATCTGCAGTCCTTACAAATGGGTAGAATACCATAGCCAAACTGGGGGAGGAGGCACTAAGAGTTTATGGTGTAGTTAGGATCCCTTGCAAAACAGCAGTGGCAAAACCTGCTCGGGATCTGGAGTATAAAGGCAGATTATAATGCTTGGCAAATGTATGCACGGAGCTCCAAGTAGCAGCCTCTAAAATGTCTTTGGTAGCCACTCCTCATAAGAAAGCTGTAGTAGTGGCTGTAGCCCTTGTGGAATGAGGTCTGATGTTTTCTGGAGTTGCCTTTCCATGAAAAGAGTAACAAAATCTAATGCAATTTCCTATCCATTTTGAGATTGATTGTTTTGAAATTGCTTTTCCTTCCATTCCTGTTGCATATGCTACCAGAAGCTGGTCAGTTTTTCTATTGTTCTTGGTTCTGTCCAGGTAGTAGCGCAATTGTCTGTGTACATCCAAGGTATGCAGCAATCTTTCCGCGCTGTTCTGTGGGTTGGGGAAGAATGTTGGTAGGTGTATTGCTTGGTTTAAAGATACCCTGGAGACCACTTTTGGCATAAAGGTAGGATTAGTTCTCATGGACACTCTATCCTGATGGAAGATAAGGAAGGGCTGTACTGCCATTAATGCCTGTAATTCAGAAACCCTTCTAGCTGAAGTGATTGCAAGCAGGAATGCAGTCTTCCAAGATAAGTACTGTAATTCTGCTGTTGCTGCTGGTTCAAAAGGGGGGAGAGTCAACTTTTCTAAAACAAAGTTCAAGTTCCATGTAGGCAATGGTGGTTTCCTTGGTGGTTTCACATTTTTAATTCCTCTGAGAAACTGTCTGAGTAGAGGTTGAGAAAAGACTGGAGGATCCTGTTGTATTCTGCTGAAATTGCTGATGCATGAATCTTAATGGAGGAGTAAGACAGACCATTGTGGAAAAGCTCTGCTAAATATTCCAGGATGTTAGCTATGTTTGCCAATGATGCATCTACTCCTTTTGTTGCACTCCAAATGAGATATCTTTTCCATTTTGCTGAATAAGTTTTCCTTGTTGAGGGTCTGCGAGCCTCCAAGATAATGTCTCTAACCCTTTGAGATAAATCTGGGTTATTTTTCCTTATGTAATGTTCCAAGCAGCTAGCTGCAGTGTTTTCAAGTTTGGATGCAGGATTTTGAAGTTGTTCTGTGTTAGCAGTAGAGGTATTAGGGGTAGAGGCCATGCGTGTTCCCGGGACATACTCCTCAGTAGCGGTACCAATGTTGCCTCGGCCAATCTGGAGCTATCAAGATGATCCTCGGGTGATCTTCTTTGATCTTCAGAAGCACTTTGTGCATCAAAGGAAGAGGTGGGAATGCATATGCTGTCAGGTTTTCCCAACTGAAGGATAGGGAGTCCACCTTCCAAGCAAGTGGGTGGTATGTCCTTGTGCAGAATTTTTTCAATTGGTGGTTGTGTGGGGATGCGAACAGGTCTATTTCTGGCAGTCCCCATTTCCTTGTGATGGTTTTGAAGATGTCTGGATGCAGCATCCATTCGTGGGCATCCGTGGTGGTTCTGCTTAAGATGTCTGCTAGTATATTTTCTTTTCCTGGCACGAATATGGCTTGGAGCTGAATGTTGAGGCTCAGGGCCACATTCCATAGGTCCATTGCCATCTGGCATAGAGGATATGAATGTGTGCCTCCCTGTTTGTTGATATACCACATAACTGTGGTGTTGTCCGTCCTTATCAGCAAATGACCCTGTTGAAGAAATGGTCTGAATGTCTGAATCGCCTGTTTTACTGCCAGCATCTCTTTTTGATTTATGTGTAGGTTCATCTGGTCTTGAGTCCATAAGCCTTGTATACACTTGTCCACCATGTGTGCCCCCCATCCGAGGTCTGAGGCGTCCGTGGTGATAGTTTGGCTTGGGTGAGGCCTGTGGAAGGGCAGTCCTTTGTTCAATTGACAGGCCTGGGCCCACCACTGGAATTCTTGCTTCAGGCATGGAATTATTGGAATTTGGGTCTCTAGGCTGTGCTTGTGCTGAGACCATAAATTTCTCAGGTACCATTGTAACTTCCTCATATGTAGTCTGGCATGTGGAATTATTATTATGCATGATGCCATGTAACCCAGGGCTTGCAGGATTTTCCTTGCTGTAAGCTGGTTCTGCGTTGTTAATGCCATGAAATAGAGTGGTAGCTGCTTCTGTTTTTCTGCTGTGAGGAATGCCATCTGGTTTGATGTGCCCAGTTCTGCACCCAGGAAGGTTATCCTTTGGGATGGTATCAGCCTTGACTTTTTTGTGTTGACTGTGTATCCCAGGGCTTGCAGCAGGTGAATAACCTTTTCCAAATCTTTTGTTAATTTGTCTTTGCTGTCCACTTGTAACAGGCAGTCGTCCAGGTATGGATAAATTTGAATTCCCTGAAGCCTGCAATGAGCAATTACTGATGCCAGGCATTTCGTAAATACTCTGGGCGCAGTAGATAAGCCAAAAGACAATGCTGAGAATTGATAATGCTCTGATCCTGCAAGAAATCTGAGGTATCTTCTGCAATTTGGTCGTATGGGGACGTGCAGGTATGCCTCCTTGAGATCCAGAGTCACCAGCCAAGACTCCTTGCCCAGCATGGGAAGAAGTTGCTGTAGGGTCAGCATTTTGAATTTTGGAACAATGAGATATGTGTTTAGAGCGGACAGGTCGAGTATAGGCCTCCATTGGTTTTCCTTTCTTGGTACCAGGAACAGTCTTGAATAAAATCCTTGTCCTTGTTCCATAGCCGGTACCTTTTCTATAGCTCTCATCCTTAGTAAGTGGTCTATTTGCTGTAGAGCGTTTGTCCTTTGGTTTGGAGGAAGGTTTGGCATTCCTCTCTTCCTTGGAAGAGTATGGAAGTGAAACCTGTAGCCTTTGTCTATTGTCTGTAAAATCCATTTGTCTCCTGTAATGTAATGCCAATTTACTGAAAATAAGGCTAATTTTCCGCCTAAGGGTGCTGCCAGTTGTTCCCTGGTAGGCGGTTTCAGAGCCAAGTCACTGTGATTGTCCTGTAGAAGTGGTAGTGGCTGGATCTGTGGCAGTAGTTCTCTGGCTGTTAGGCTGCCACTGACGTCCCCTGTAGGCACCTCTGGACTGACCTCTGCCTCTAGGGCGTCTATTTCTGCCTCTCTGTGCTCTGGTGGTGTCTGGAAAGGACCAATTCTTGGAAGGCCAGTTCCTACTAAACCTCGGAGGCTGGACCTGTAAGAAATCCTTGACTGTCTGGACAGATTTAGCTTTTTCCTCCACCTTCTTCAACACTTGCTGTGCAGGGGAACCAAACAAACTGTGCTTTTCCATGGGAGCATCTAGAAGCTTTGACTTTACATGGTCTGGTAAGGATTGCTCTTTTAACCATGCATGCCTTCTGATCACTGTACCAGTCATAGCTGATCTAAAGGAAGCCTCCAGTGCATCATAGCCGCATTTTAAGGAATGATTACTGACCTGCTGAGTGTTATGCACCAAATCCTGAAGGGACTTACGGTCTAACGGTTCAAGCGAGGACAGTTTTTTAGTGAGCTGATCTAACAGGAATTCCTGATACTGAATCATGTGGAATTGACAGTTTAAGGCCCTAGCCGAAAGAGTAGCAGAAGTATAAACTTTTTTACCCCATCTCTCCAATGCCCTAGATTCTCTTTCAGAGGGGAGGGGCTTTTTGGCAGAGGCAGCTGTTACAGCTTTTGGGCCCTGAGAAATAGTTTCTGGATCTGCAATAGGAGCCTTATACAAATGATAATGTGTGTCCGGAACCCTGTAGTATCTGTCAGGCTTAGCAGGGGCCGGAGGCAGTGAGTCAGGGGCAGTACAAGCATCAGTAAATGCATCATCCACAAATGTAAGTACTGGAGGAATAGCTAAAGGCCTATGCTGTGGTAAATGTAAAAAGGTCCTAAGCCTTTTCCTGGAGTCTGAAAAATCCTGGCCCTGCCATTGAAATTGTTCCCTCATAGCATGCAAGGTTTCCCCAAAAGAAAATTCCTCAGGAGGAGAGGCAGAAGGTATGGAATCCTCTGCATCAGAGTCCTCATATGGAGAATAAGGGCCCTCTGGAGGATTTGTATGTTCTGAATCATCAGAGGAATAATCTGAAGAAACTGACTCAGGGGGGTCTGCTCTAAGCCTCTTCTCTGGAGGAGGGTGAGAGGCCCTGTCAGGGTGAGACTGGGTTCCCCTGATCAAAGAAATAAGATCCTCCGCTAGATTAAGCATTTGAGTACTAGAGCTAGGCCTGTGAGTGGGGGCTTTAGCAGGCACGGCCTTTGAAGATTTAGCTGCTTTAGCCCTGGCAAAAGCCTTAATTGACATGGATGCAGGGGGCCTAGCAGCTCCACGTGCAGGAGTAGATACATCTAAGGGGATAGTATCTGATAAATCCTGAGAAACTGTAAGAGCAGGTGGAATTTCAGTAGCAGATTCAGCCATGCTGGAAGAGGCCTCGGTAGAAGGAGGCAAGCTTTCGGCCGAAGGAAGAACCGCGGACTCGGCTTCAGCCGAAACCGAGACGCTCGCGGTTGGCTTAGCCGCGGTTTCGGCCGAAACCGCGGACCGCGAGTGTCGGTCCTTTTCCTTACGCTTTTTAGCTAAATGTGAAGTCGGAGTCTCCGACGGCATGATATAAGCAAAGCGGGCGAAAAACTCCTCTGCAAACTCCGACCGACGTCTAAGTGTGCGTCGGTTGAAGGAAGCACAGGCTAGACAAGCTGCTACGTCGTGGTCTGGGCCTAGACAAGGTAGGCAGTAAGAGTGGAAATCTTTATGAGGTATTTGTTTCCCACAAGTTAAACAGTTATTCACTTTTTCTGACATCGGCTGAGGCAAGAAAGAGTCCCCAACGGGGTACTTAGCTTTTTAGAAGTCTTCGGTAGTAGCAATATCTGATTCTGACCGACCGGCACTTGCGAACAGCTTCTGCTTCGGGCGCCACGCGGCAAGAAAGACTGGGGAAAATGGCGTCGGCTGATGGCTTTATACCCGCTGAACTGCAGCTATGACGTCGGGTGAAGTGTGACATCAGCCGAGGCCAGACCCAGACTTTGGAATCCGGCCGACCGAAGGGCTGCCTGAGGCCAGGACAACCCATTTGTAAGGACTGCAGATGCATCCTTGAAGGACATCTAACTGATGCATCCGACCCCAAATGGAGGTCAACACCTACAGGCTAGGAATCAAAGTCCTTAATGTCAGTACATTAGATAGTTAAAATTCTAGTTGCATATTGTCCCCTAAAATGTTTTTAGCAACGAAAACAATGAATGACTCAATCCCATGCATCAGACCTCTAAACAAGGTCTTTGCAAAGCAAACAGAGTCCAGGCTATGCATCAGATCCCTCAGTCCAGTCTTAGCAGGGCAACAATCATCCACATGAAGGTGCCGGGTGAGTTAAGACCACCTTCAAACTGAGCCAAGAAAGGCTGGTGTAAGGGTCTAGAATTTATAGACAGCAGCAAAGTAAAAATATCTGAAGGAAGAGGGGATTTACATTACTTCACTACCACTTTGAAAAGAATGAAGTGTGGAAGAAAAGTCTCTCGGGGGGGAAAAAAACAGAGCAGTTAAGCATCAGTTTGGAAGCAGAATATGCACAAGCAGTACAAACTGACCCACTCGCACTACAGTTCTCTCAAATAGCATACCGATCCTAAGCAGTCTGAAAAAAAAAAACAAAAAAAACAGAAAGCTATAAACAATGACACCCCTTAAAATTTATCCAAAAAGAAGACAATCTGCTTAAGCTCAACACAATGAAAAGCTTAAGGGATGATTGTATACACACAACTAAAGGCAAGATGATACAAGGAAGGTTGTAGACATGCAAAAGAACTGGAAATGTTGGCCAAGTAAGTTCAGGAAGAAAGAATATTAGGAGGAAATGAACTAAAAATTAAACAGAGAAAATACTAACCTTAAAAAGAATCAAAAGGAAACAAAGTTTTAAAACAACTAAGGATGAGAAGGAGGCAGACCTACAGAATCTGGTATGTTCTTGAGCAAAAACTCATAATACATCTAAAAAGTGAAGCTGCAACCTTGAAAAAGCCATAAAATGCAACTGCATGAGATCTGGAGAGGAGGTTTTTCACACACACAATTGTGGGAAAGAGGCAGAAAAAATTGGTGCCTTGGTAATGGTTTAGATGCAGAGCTGCCAGGTCCTGCTGACCCAGAGTGCTAAAGACAGAACAAAATGGACCAAATCCCATTACATAT
Organism: Protopterus annectens; assembly: GCF_019279795.1. Lineage (NCBI taxonomy): Eukaryota > Metazoa > Chordata > Ceratodontiformes > Protopteridae > Protopterus > Protopterus annectens. The sequence goes on from NC_056741.1 coordinate 1,363,081,320, forward strand.
TTACATTCCCTGCAGACTTTAAAACTCTTCTCCACACTGTGCAAAAAGATGACTTTCAAGTTGCTGCTTCGGATGTCAGCATAGCAGGATTCATTTACATAAGTACTTCTTAATGGACAAAAATATTATTCATCTTTTTGCCAAGCTGTTAAAATGACTATTACCTACTTGACATCAATGTAATTTTTTTATTGCGTGTCTGGGGGGGGGGGGGTTGTGCAAAAAATAAAGTCTGCTCTAAATGAAATGCTGGCTTAGCACAGATCTCCCCTACAGTTTACAGATTAATATGAGCATTGTGACCTTTTCCATCAGCCTTTACGGGACCCCCTCAAAGTTGATTTTCTGAATTTCACCCATTGTCTATAATGCTGGATTATGGAAGTTGCTTGTGAATGAAATCTTCCATATGGAAGAAAACTCTAGTGAAAGGAAGCGCACATGCATTCAACTATGATGTTTAGTAGTGCAGTAAAAGGGAAAGTTGCAGGCAGATGTATAATGCTATAATTTTTTTTTAATTTATCATGTTTTCTTGACCACAATAACCCTGATGAACTGTGCATAATCACAGAGGGCACCAAGAAAGAAAGAAAAAAAAAAAAAGCCTAAGTGCTACATAGGCTCATAGATTAGTACTAGGCTAATTGGCCCTTGTGGGCCATTTTAAGCCTAGCCAGTTACCCCATGTGAGAATCAAACCTTGCACCTTGTATCTGCAAGCTAAGCATCTTAACCATTATACCAACCTCCCACCCTAATAGGCTTAATAAACACACAGAATGGACACATTTAGTTACGAGCATGTTAAAAACACCATATGTTGCGCTGAAAGTTGGCTTGAACTGGAGATTATCTACAGCAGTACTGATTAAAGATGTCTGGTCAATAAAAAGAAAAAATAGGCATTTGGCAAGCAGAAACTGACAGTAATCCTTTGATGCATTCAAAATATTATTTTAAGAAAGGTTTATTAGTTGCCGGATATACAAATTTCACACCCTGATCCTGTATTTGTGCCCTGCCTGTGTGCCACATGAACTGTGCTGCCTAGCAAAGCCAGGCACTCAGCGATGCATCATTTGTGGACCATGCATCAGTAGCCTCTAATACTACACTTCAACTCCAGGTGCAAGCCAGCAATAACAAATACTCGCTTGAAACTCAAACTGCCCTTTAGTAAAATGATCATGTTTCAGTAAGCACACACGCAGCTACTAAAATTCAAACAACAAATGAAGTACAGTTCTGTTTGTCGTGTACAGCACTGCCAACGAACCCATCTGCAACATATGCAAACCCAAATCAAACCCACAGACAAATACAGATAAGCAACAAATCCATCTAGCCCTACATTTTACAAAACAAAAGGAAATATAGAAGAATGAAATATAATCTGTGAGATTTACCAGTAGTTCTGTCTAAAGGGCAGCAAGAATGCGTATTTGCAACTACTACTGATGTTTCCCAAAGTAGGGGAAAGTGCAACTGATGTGTAAATTCTTAAGACCTGCAAGCCAGACCTCTCCCCTTATAACCATATCGGGGGGGTCTACTTGGCTGCTCAGCTAGCATAAATGTATCTTATAAAAACACAGCCAACATAAACTTCCAAATCAGAAAATGACAGACAGCACACACATGCACACTACAGCTATAACACTAAAGAATATATTTACTTCTGTTCCTCACTGCTACAAAGTGAAATTTGAGACTTGAATTAGCTGCTTGCTTACTTGTTAATGTTGATTCTTCCTCAGCCTTCTCTTCAACAATTGTCTCAAAAACAGACTCAACCTAAAAAGAAACAATTAAAATGATCACACTATTTCAAGTCTTAAAGCAGTGCTACAAAATATGATGCAGAAGTAATCCATTCCTCACAAATTTTCAACTCTGTTATACAAGAGTCCCACCAAATCTAAAATACTGGACCATGCACAGCACTACAGCCACTTTGTGGTAAAGTTTATTTATTTTTATTTATTTATTTTACATTTGTTTACCGGGCTAGTCCAACTGGATGTAAATCCGTTTTCAGCAGAGACCCGGGGAGAAAAGCTCCACAATGGTTAATACAGAAATTAATTTACATAGAGAAAATACAATTTTGTAAAAGGTACATAAACAGGGAGAACAAAATAATACATACAAATCAATTTAACAATTATGAGAAATGCAGGAAATAGAAAAATAGAATTCATTGAGGACAACATACAGGAGGAGATAGAAAATGTAGGATCTGGAGATGAGAGAAAAGAGAGAACAATTAGTAAGCAAGATGAAGGAAGGCAGGGGATAAAGGATTTAGTCTGGTTTAGTGCAAGGACATAGCCAATGAGAGTTAAAGTATTGTTTAAGGTTAGTTTTGAATTGGTGGGGAGAGGTACCTAGTCTTAGGTTGTTTGGAAGGGAGTTCCATAGTTTTCCGATGGAATTGGCAAAAAGAGCATCACCACCTGAATTATTGGATTTCGTTGTATGAACCAGGACACTATTAGAGGATCGAAGACTATTAAGATTGGAATAGGGGGTTAAAAGTTTGTGTAGTGAGGGGGGGTTTTCTGGCTCTTTGATAATTTTAAATGCTTCACTAAGTTGGTTAAACTTGAGAAGGTTGGGAGTTCTAACCAGCCTAGTTTTCTTAGGTTAAAGCAGTGGTGAGTACGGTAAGGTTAAGCCAGTTACAATTTGGCAATATGGTTATAAGCTACAGAGAGTTTGTTGAGCTCTGTTTTTTGAGGAAGGAAAGTACGGAGGCGTAAAGTAGGGTGGAGAGAAGGTGAGTACGTGCGATAGTTAGTTTAGTATGGGGCGTAAGAAAGTTCTTAATTCTATACATAGAACCAAGTTTCTTGTTAACAGTCTTTATAGTTTGGCTAATGTGAATATCAAATTTGAGCTTGTGGTCAATTGTGACACCTAGTAGTTTTGTGTTAGTGACAGGCTCAATGATGGTCCCATTAGTGGACTGAACGTGGAAGGCCATATTATTAAAGAGTGGAGGGTGTTGCCCTAAAGAAGAGGCTAAGGTGGGGAGAATTAGTAGTAGGTTAGTTTTTTTCGGGTTTAGGATAAGTTTCCGTTCAGTAAACCATATTTCCACTGCAGTAAAGCAGTGTTTGGTGGCTTTCTGGAGGTTATTAAGAGAGAGATCCGAGCAAATCAACGTAGAGTCATCTGCATATTGAATGCAGGTGGCTTTAGGGATGACTGAATGGAGATCGTTTATGAATACAGAGAAAAGAAGGGGGCCAAGGTAAGAAAAGGGAGTGAAGTACAAAGTAAAGTTTGCTTTCCTGAACCTAAAGCAAGAGTACTCACTATACCAGCTATGTTTGACAAAGTAACAATGAATCCTGCTCTCTCTAGGCAAACTGCAACTGAAGTATCAATGGAAACAGAAGCCTGCAACAAGGAGCATTCCTAGCAATCTAGATAAGGCTGAAAGACACCAGCTACACAAAACGCAAACAGACAGCATCTTTTCTCCTGATATCACAACAATGTAATATAATAAACACTATTACAGCTTAGTCTCCTCGATTCTGCAGCAAGGAGCAGAATTTCAGTCACTGACGTAGACGTACATTTTCTTGTATGGTAAAGCAAGTGGACTTCAAGACTGTATGAACACTGTACCAATAAAGTTAAGCTTTGGGAAGGGGGTAAAAGCTGTGATTTCCGGTGTCTAGAAGGATACTCCTGTTTCCCTGAGATGTATAAACAGGTACCAGGAATATGTCCCAGTCTGTCGGCTAAGGACCCACGCCCTATTAAGAATCACTTTCCCAGAAAAGGGGGAGAAGCAGCTCCCTTCCTACTTCTTTCAGGTATCATGCTACTGCGTCATTATCCAACATAAAAAAGCTCAGATTTCAACATATCACCTCAGAGTTTGCAAGGCAAAAAAACACTAGCCTCAAAGAGAAGACAGATGTGAAGCATTTCTGCAAAAGAATCTAAATGGATGGGAATCAAAGACAAACCCAAAGGAGGTTCAACACACCTTCACAGGTGTCTAACATGAAGCACTATACTCACAGAGGCAGCAAAAAGTTTCCAGGTTGCAAGACAAATGACAGCAGAGGGCCAAACAAGAAGGAAGTCCAAAGGGAATAATGGAATCTGAGGCACTGGCAAAAGTGCCATCACAACAATGAATACTGTTACTGCCATTTGTGCCTGAAGGAGCAAAATGAGGCAGGCCTACATATCTCTGAGGCAACATGAAACAGTAAGTCAGGCACTCAACTTTCTTGACTTTATGCAAGAAAAAGAAAGGAACAGCTCTGACTTGTACAGAGAATCCACCCTATAAAGGAATGCAGTGGAAAGGAACAAAAGGAAGTGTCCCAGATAATGGCAACCCTCAGTGACTGCACCCAATAAAAAGCTCATGCTAACAATGCCACCACTAGGGATTCTGGGATAGGCACCACTATGTACAGCCGCATTACTCAACTAAAATGTTACAGTTCAGCATTTTCTCTACGGTATATTATAAAACTGGAATATTAAATTGTAATACTGTACATTATTTAACTGCAAGTATATTATTTCTTTAATTTGTTTGAAACTTGCTGACAGCTAATTTAGCAGTCTTTATGAAAGGGAACCTTTGATAGGCTTAATTCGTTTTAGTATTTATACTGCCATAAGATTTAATGTGCATCTCTCTGATGAAATCTTCGTGTAGAAGACAAAAACGCTTAGTTCATAAAAATTATTTCGATTTTATTTAATGTGTATTGGGGTTTTTACTCAAGGCATTTCATTTTATGGTGCCTAACTTAATCGAGTTATATGGTGGTTCGCTGGAGGAGGTTTTGGTGACTGGCTGTGCCTTTAACTGTCTTCACAGGAACTACGCTGAAGTTGCGCTTGTATGTAGTTGGATTGTCTCATCTTCATTTGAGGTCTGACTTTTCACCTCAATACAAACACTCAAGAAAAAAATAAATGTTTTTAACCCCAACCCATTCTAACTCACAACAAATGCACAATTATATACACTTTCTAAAACAGCTCTCTTTCCAAATAGGAGCAGTTGTACACAGTGGCATTACCTATTCTAATGTCTGTGTTAACCACGCTAAAGTGCATGTTAGAATCTGCGCTTCCATTTACACAGACTACACAATGGCAGCTTTCATTACATTACCTTTTAGCCTTAAAAAGTGCACTGTATACTCAAACTACATTTTACAGTAATGTGTTAAATGCATTAAAGTACCAAGGCTGCTGCGGAAGTAACCACTTGTATAACCATTCTCACAGTTTCTAATGTCCTTTATTTTCACATAACTGCCTTCCAATTCCCCTTTAAATGTCAATTATATTGTACATTCAGATCTAACTCAGAAAGCACAGCTGTGTAAAAAAGTACAGCCGTATAAAATCTTAACCGTGGACGTCCTTCTATTCACTGTTACAGTATTATTCACAGTAGGGATCTCTTACCAAGGAAAGCCCGATGTTCGGCCAGTATATCAAAGTCTTTAGACCTTGCATGCGCTGTACATCACATATGCTCCCAGATGACGCACGGACACAGTTACCCAGAACTGAATTTTTCCAGAAGAGAGAAGTGTATGTTGTTGTTGTTTTGTCTTTCGGCTTTTCCCAGTTAGGGGTCGCCACAGCGGAACTCCGGTCTGCTAATGATTGGCAGCAGATTTTTACGTGCAGAGTTGACAGCTCTGACGCACAACCTTCAATGAAGGTACGCCCATTCACGCATGTCTCCACGCAGACGACGCTCTAGCTGAGAATCGAACCGGACAGCGTCTTACTGTGAGGCGACAGCGCTACCGCAGCACCACCACCGCAAGTGTATATAGGACCAAAAAAGACCTTGCACATTCTGAAGGAGAAAATGCAGATGAAAAAGGAGACCCTTTGCCAACAGGGGAACCAAAGTAAAATCCAAAGAAAAAAGGTGTTTGGAGGGAGGCAGCGAATACTGCAACAGCAAAAAGGAAGACATCTACTGTTATGGTAAGATTTTACACAACTATACTATGTCCTTCTATACCACTGTTGCAGTATTCCCCACAGTAGGCCGAACCAAAACTCAAGAAAAGGATTGGAAGATGGAAGGCTGGGAACAACCCTCAACAAACCCATGTAGAATGGCTCAAATAAAACCTGCTCTACACCTAGAAATTATATCCAATTTATAATGTTTAGTAAAGGTATGCACTGAAGACCCAAGTAACAAGCTTCAAGGATGAATTGGTTCCTCGAACTTGGGGATAGGGGATATATATGTTTATGGTCCTGCAAGGCTTTACCTTTTTCCTGACCAGACTTAAACATCTCAACAGCAGTGGTCCCAAAGAGATTATTATCCAAAGGAGCATCCAGCAACTTGGCCTTAATGTCTTCAGGTAAAGACTGCAGATGAAGCCAAGAACACCACCTCATTACACACCCAAAGGCAGCAGCTCTGAAAGATGTATCAGCAGCATCATAGCTACACATGACAGACTGACGAGCCACCTGAGAGAGACAGAACCTAAAACAGATAGAGCAGAAGATTTTGCTTCAGAATCAGGGACATCAGAAATAACCTGACAAGCCTGGGGAATCAAGGCTGCAGAATATCTAGTCATGTGGGTCTGATAACTCATGGCCTGAAAGAAGAAAGTAGAAACAGTAATAAACCTTTTACTAATTTTCCCCATTGCCCTACTTCCTTTATCAGAAAGCAAAAGCTTAGGAGAGGGCAAAAGTTTAGAAGGCTTATCAAAGGAGACTGACACCAGAGCAGGGTCAGCAGAAGGACATTTAAATAAGAATCGACAGTCCTCAGGAGCCTTATAGAACCTGTCAGGTTTCTTAGGAGCAGGAGGCTGAGAATCTGGAGACTTACAGGCAACAATAAATGTGTCTAACAAGGCAACCAATACAGAAGGTACTGCAAAAGGTTTAAGAGTATCCCTGAAGTAGCTCATAATATCTTTTCTGTATATCAGACACTTGAGAAGAATTCCACTTAAAGTATTTCATCATTCTGGCTATAGTGTCTCCAAAAGACAATTCCTCAAAAGAAGACACAGAACTTACACACTCTTCTTCATCAGAACCATAAGCCAAAGGCAAAAGCATCGGAGAAGAGTAGGACAGGGACTCATCATCAGATTCTGAACTTTCAACCGAGGAACCAGGTTCCCTAGCTCACTTGGAAGGAGTAGAAGCCCGGGGGGGGGGGGGGGTTAGGCACAGAAACCCCTTGAATAGGGTTCAGGGTCATTAAGGAATTAAAAAGACCCTGAGTAAACTCTTGCCGTTCATTTTGAGGATCCTTAGGGCATACAGAAGTATGCTTAGTCTGCCTTTTCTTAGCAGGAATATCAGCTCTGAAAAACACCACAGGTTCTGGCTCTTTATGAGATTCAGTAAGAGTACCCGAAACCTCTTCCCTGACCACAATCTGCAGAATCCCTCTAGGGCCCTCAGAAATGATCAACTACAGTTCCCCCTCAAAGTCTGGGGTGAACACCTGCAAAGCCTCAGAGGATGTGTGGAATGAAGGATACATGCCGGCCTCTGAAGGGGTCACGGCAAAGGAATCTGATGTAGACACCAGATGGCCTACAGAGCTTTGACCCACTTCAAGAGGTATGCCTGATGGAGGCTGGACAGCCTAAGAATCCAGCTGAGGTTTCTTAGTCTGTTTGTTTAATGGGACCTTGGGATTAGCAGATTCTGCCATGCTACACTGGGCTAACAATTTAAGCCTCTGCGTCTCAAGATAGATGGCTAGGGAAGATGGGCAACTTCCAAGAGTTTTGGGTACAAATGCTTTGCAAAAACTACAGGCTGTATGGTCAAAGGAAGCATCCAGACAAAAAGATACATTTTGTAATGATCCTTGCGGAGAATCTGCTTCCCACACTGATATTTTCCCCTCTTGGATGATGTGAACTCTAGGTAATTAAAAGGAAGCAAGATCAAACAGACGAAAAAAAGACCCCAATGGGGCTCTTATCAGATGGCTAGGTATTCAGCAGAGCAAAAGGGCTTTCAGACTGACTAGTGATGATGACATTCAGACTGGTGGCAAAGATGTTATGGGTAACTGTGTCTGTACATCAGCTTTATGCCCTACGTCCGTGTACGGGAGCACACGTGTGATGTATGGTGTATGCAAGGTGCAAGGTCTAAATGCTTTGGTATATTGGTTGGACACTGGGCTATCCTTGGCAGGAGATGTCTACTATGAAGAATGCTGCAACAGTGACATTGAAGGATATCTTGCCATAACAGCAGATGTCATGGATGTACGAGTGTAAATCATCAGGCTATCCTACTGCTAGTCCAAAAGCAGATCTTGCTTGTTCTACGCATGGTCATTGGCATCACTGGCCTTCACTAATTCAGATAAGTTCTCTGTTGAAGAATCATCTTCGCCTTTTTTCACTTGTATTGCTGTTGATTACTCTGTTAGATGTCAACTAGAAGGGTGAAGTGCAATGTGTCTTTCATGCTAAGAGTAGCAGAAAGCAATGGACTTGGAGATCCAGTCAGCAATAGTTTTAGAAACTGGGTGCCCTGGTTTTGACTCCTGCTGTGAACAAAAAGTTGATCTGATTTGGGGATGTCCTTTGTCTTGTCTAGGTAAAATCTGACTTGTCTGTGGACATCAAATAAGTGAAGTATTCTTTCACCCTTGATCTGTGGGTTAGGGACAGTTCATTCACCACTTTAGGCATGACTGAAGGGTTGGCCCTTAACACTCTATCCCTGTGGATAGTTCGTTCATCATTGTAGGCATGAGTGAAGGGCTGGCCCCTTAACACTATCCTTGTGGAAAACAAGGAAAGGAGGGGTAGCTTTAAGGACCTGCATCTCAAACCCTTCTGGCAGAGGTGAGGGCTACTAGAAGAATGGTTTTCAATTACATAATTTGATATTTGTAGTGGTTGTTGACTTAAAGGGAGCCAAAGTAAGATTTTCTAGTACAAAAAATGAGATCCTAAGCAGGGAGAATAGGTTTCCTTGGTAGCTTCAGGTGCAGTATACCTTTAAGGAACTATCTGATCTCTAGTCTGGCCAAAAGAAGGGGCTCCAGAGGTAGATACTCAGATATAGGTGAAAAGTGTCCCTTAATATACGAGTTTATTTGCCCAGATTTCAGTAGCTTACACAAGTAAGAGAGAACCAGTAGGCTGTTCACTTGAACTAGGTCCTGTTTGTTAGTCAGACACCACACTTAAAACAGCTTTTGTTTGACTATGCAAGATTTTATACAGGAAGGATTTCTTCCTTCCTGGAGAATCTTCAGCATGTCCTCAAAAAACTGGTGTCTAAAAGGCTTGGAGGTATGGATGAAGAGGTGAGCTCTTCTGCCATATGAGCAAGTCTACTATGGACGGAAGTTTCTGGTGATGGCCCTTGGCTAAGTGAAAGGGGGGGGGCAATACAGTTTTGGTCAAAAAGGAGTCACAACAGGATCTTTGGGCTTTTTTTTTTTTTTAAGCAAGACCTTGGGGAAAAAGGGAAAGTGGAGGGAACACAAAGATACTTCCCCTTCCAAGGAAAGGATATCACATCCATTTTCCAAGCTTGAGGACAAAAAAATGGCAGTTGCTGATGGAGGCAAAGATCTGTGGCACCCCACATTTCTGGACTATGCCTAGATCATCTCCCTATTCAGCATCCATTTCTGGGGTCTTCCCTTGATCTGCTTAGGCTGTCTGCTAAGGTATCGCACACTGTGATGGGATAGAAACTGTGAAGAGGGAGAGTGCAACAGAGATTTGCTTTTGGGGCCTGCTCCCAAGCTAAAGGAGCCAGTCGGGCAAAGCAGATTTCGCCCCTGCTTGTTTATGTATCACATGACTGTGGTGGTGTCTGTGAACACTCTTAAAGGACTTGTTTTTTAATGGTGGAGGACTGCCTGCAGAGCATGTTGTAATGGTCTCATTTTCTTCAGACTGATGTGTTTTGCTCTTATGTTCTTTGTCCAGTGTCCCTGAAATTTCAGATTGCCTGTCCAGGTTCCTTGTGTGTCACTTGATGCATCCATGTGCATCTCCTGCTTTGATGTCTGCAGTTTCAAAGGTAGGCCAGGGTTGAACTTGAAGTTTATTTGAGCTATCCACAAAAGATCTCCTCCTTCAGGCAAGGTAGGAGTGGAAGATGAGTCTCCAGCTGTTGAAAATGTTGGGACTAGGTGGACTTCAAGTAAGACTGTATCCTCCTCGTGCAGTCTGGCAAAGGGAACCTTGGGTATGGTTCCAGCCATTAGCTCCAGAACTATGTGGTAGTCCCTTATCGTACAGGACTGAAGGAGGAAGGAGAGAGAGGAGGAGTACCTGGACAAACTTTCCACCTTGTTGGGTGATAGGAAAGCCTGCATAGGTTCAGTCCTTAGTCTGCACCCCAAAAAGACAATGACGTGGACTGGGGGGGGGGGGGTCACTGCAGACTTTTTGAAATTGATTGAGAATCCCAGCCACTAGAGGAGAGAAAAGGTGTGGCAAGATAATCTACTGAGATGGGCCCTGGATTAGCAAGACATCCAAATTAGGGAAAATCTGTATTCCTTATGTTCTGCATACGGCTATGACAAGGGTGAGGCATCTTGTGAAGACTCTTGGGGTTGTAGAAAGTCCAAAGGGCAATGCAGAGAACTGAAAATGTGATATGCCAGCAGAGAGCCTCAAAAATTAACTGTACTCGCAAAGGACAGGAATGTGATAATAGGCATCCTTAGGTTGAGAGACACTAAGAAGGCCTGAGGTAGAATGAGAGGTAACAGAGTCTTATAAGAGAGAAAATTTTTACGGATGGGACCAGAAGAAAAGTGCTGAGAGTGGAAAGGTCCAGAACTGGTCTCCACGGTCTCCTTTTCTTTGGTACAAGCAAGTATGGAGTAGTACCCTTTTCCCATGGATGGTGAGGGAACTGGCTGCATTGTACTTTGTTGGACAACTGTTTGAATTATGGGATAGAGCTGGAAAGGTGGCAACTCTTTCCAGGTCATTGTACCCATGCTAAATGTTGGAGTGGACTTATTTGTCCGCTGTGATGAAGCACAGTTTTTTGGTGATGATGAGAGCTTTTTAGAAAAGGGCAGGGAAGGACTGAGAGAGAGGGGGAAAGAGCAGAGGATGGTCACAAAGACTTATCTGGGAAGGGAGGCCACTCAGATCCATTGTTCTCTCAGTTTTTTCCTGAAATTTCTTTCTAGGAATCTTCTGTCTTATGAGAAGTTTTAGGGTCCCTATGGGTGAAAGAAGTGGGATCTGCAGGGTAATAGGTTCATAGGTTCATACTAGGCTATCTGCCCTAGGGCATTTATAAGCCTAGCCAGAGTGTGTTTGGCTTTCGCCACCCATTTTAAATTAATTTTGCTATGCCCTTTTTCGAGGTTAGTATACTGTGCCTCTGTCCAACAGTGACACAGGGTGATACCCGGGGTAAACCTACGATCTCCCATCCACTCATCAAGATTCCTCTTGAAGAGAGTCAATGAGGGACTCTGCCTAACCTGGACTGGGATTTTATTCCAGAGTGAATGGAGCCCCCTCTGGGTTATGAATCTGTCCCTCCAGCATGTCCTATTTATTTCAGTGCTGAGGTTCAAGTCTCTCGAGCGCGTAGCTCGATGGGATTTGGATTTTCTGAGGTGCAGCATGTCCATTAATTCCGGGTTGGACATGGCTTTATACATCAGGCACAGATCACCTCTGAGCAGGCGGTATGCCACTGAGTAGAGCTGGAGTTTCTTTAACCAGGCAGCATATGGCATCTGTTTGAGCCCTTTGATCCTCTTGGTGAGGTACTTTTGGGGTCTTTCCAGTTGCTGCAGGTGTCTGGTAAGGTACATCCCAAAGGGACATTGTACTCAATTATGGGCCTGATGAGGGATGAGTAAAGAGGCACGATGACCTCCCCTGATCTAGATGTGAATCCCTTCATGATTAGGTGGGTTATATAAAATGTTCTTCTAACCACTTTGGCCACGTGGTTGTCAAATGAGAGATTGCTATCAACTTGGGTCCCCAGGTCCCTAATTACTTCTTCTGTACTTAATGGATTACCACCTATGTGGTAATTTGTGGGCACTTTGTTTTTGCCAAAGGGATGACTATAAACTTTTGGCATTTAGCTTGAGGCCATGGTTCTGGCACCAGTTGTCTGTTTCTATGAGGCCCTTTTGGAGGATGCTTGTGTCGGCTGGAGAGTCGATTATGGCGCCCAGTTTGCAGTCATCTGCGAACTTGGTCAGCCACAGTCCTTCCATATTGGCCTGTACCTCCGAGAAATATATACCGAACAAGAGAGGTCCCAGGACTGAGCCTTGTGGGACGCCACTTGTAACTGGTTTGGAGTCTGACATGGCTCCAGCAATTCTAACCATGTGGGTTCTGTCCTTGAGCCAGTTTGCAACCCATCTAGTGACATAGGGGTTTATATTTAAGCTGGTGAGCTCATCTATAATGCCCGAGTGGGGTATTGTATCGAAGGCTTTTGCGAGGTCCAGGTAGGCTGTGTGGACCACCTTCCCCTCATCAATGGCCTTGGTGACTGTTTCAAAGAAATCGACCAGGTTTAAGAGGCAGGATCTGCCCTTAACAAAGCCGAACTGGGTAGGATCCAGTGTCTGTAGGTCCCTAATATCTTTATTTATGAGGTCCATGATGATCCTTTCCATAGCTTTGCAGACCAAGCTAGTCAAGCTTATGGGGCGATAGTTTCCAGGATCCGTTGAGGCACCACCTTTGTGGAGAGGGACCACTGCTGCTGTACGCCACTCTTTGGGTACATATCCTGTAGTAAGGCTGAGATTGAACAGTAGTTTTATGTTTGGGTTTAGCTTTTCTTGGAGTTCATGTAGGACACAGCCCGGGACACCGTCTGGTCCCATTGATGCTGTGTTTTTTTGCTTTGGAGAGGGCGGCTCTTACCTGAGCATCTGAGATGTCAGGGCGGCAGCACTCTGCTTGGATAAATACTTGCCCTTTTGGTGGGGAGGGGGGGGGGGGAGAAGTTTGTGCTGAACCTGTCAGCTAGGATGTTGGCAATGTCTGTGGGTTCGGTGTATTTTTTGTCATTTTGGACTAATTCTGAGCATATCTGGGAATTCCCACCCAGGTTCTTAACATAACTAAAGAAAGCCTTGTGATTATCCTTAGTGCCCTGTGCAATTTTTCTCTCAAAGCTGGCCTTAGACGATTTTATGAGTGCCAGTAGTTTTTTTGCTAATACTGATCAGAGATGCCTTCCCTTTTTGGGATTTTGCTCTATCATGTAGTAGCTTCCTCCTTCTATTGTATAGTTTGTTTATGGCTGGGGTCCACCAGACAGGATGTCTGCCTTTGGAGGATTGGGTCTTGGTTTTATTTGGGATTGCACGATCCATGCATTCCTGAAGGTGTTCATAGTATGCGTTTATACAGGATTCTGCAGTCTGGGCCGTATTTTCCACAGGCCCGAGGGCTTTGAAGGATTCCACCTCGGTTTTGAGGAGTGTGAAATTTGCTTTAGGGAAGTTTTTCACTGTGGTTTTCTGGGCATGGGGTGAGGTCGGGATGTGAAGATCCAGTGAGATTAGTTTATGGTCTGATCTTACCAGTGAGGGATACACTTCTGGTCTGGAGCATAGAGTCCCCATGTTGGTGATGATCGGGTCCAGTACGTTTTCCCCTCTTGTGGGAGTGGTAACAAGTTGTTCCATAGCATTTGAGTTTATAAATTCTAAGAACCTTTGGGCTAGGGTGTTGGAGCTGGAGTAATGCTCCCAGTCTATGTTTGGGTAGTTGAAGTCGCCCAATATAATGGTGTTTGGAGAGACCTTCATATTTTTCAGTGTTCTCAGGAAGGCCGAGTGGGGTTCCTGGGTTTGGGCGAGTGGTCTGTAGCAGGCTATAAACTGGAAGGCAGTTTTACCCACTGTTAGTTGCACATGGACAGTCTCTGATGCTTCGTGCTGTGCCACTAACCTGGAGGTGTGGGTATCTTTGACAAATACTGATACTCCCCCTCCTTTTGTGGTTCGGTCCAAGTTTAGGGGGCCGAAAAGCATGGTATGAGGTATAACCTGCTAGTGCTGGGGTGCTCTCGGGTGCCTTGAACCAGGTTTCTGTTACTGCACAGATATCGATGTTCTCCATGCTAAGGAGAGTTTCGAGTGCGTGCATCTTGAAGTTTAGACTTCTGGCGTTGAGTAGCATTACTCTTAAGTTTCTTATCCCTTGTGATACCTATGGAGGTGGGTTTGTCTTTTGAGCCTTGCCTAAAAAAGGCACTATGGGGGTAGCAAGAGCCTTTGCCAATATCCGAAAGCCCAGGGTGACAGGTGCAATCCCTAGCGAAGCATCGTGGCTTGTCAAGCATGTCATCCCAGGCTGACAGGCATTGGATCCCCTTTGAATGACACCAATACTTAAGCCAATTGTTGAAATTGATCATCTTGTCTTCATATTGTGTCATCATTCTTGGTGAGGGTAGGATGCTACTCAAGGTCAGGGTCATACCGGCCTGGGCTACATGCTCAGAGAGCTCCTTTATGTCTCTTTTCATGTAGTCCAGGGAGGTACGTCTCAGGTCATTCACACCAGCATGGACAATGACCGAGTCATATTTGTACTTGCCTTGGAGTGACCTGAGTGCTTGTGTTATGTGGCGGATCCTAGCGCCAGACAGGCAGTGTGCCTGACGATAAAGTCACCTATTACAAGTGTATCAGGTGTGTTGTTTAGCCTTAAGGGCTGTGACTGTTCGGCACACTGGCTTTGTGAGCTACGTGTTGCACGTGTTTTGTTTTGGGGTAGCGGTTGCTTGGGTGTCTGCTTTGGAGGTCTCTGCTGCTTAGGCAGATTTTTATTTAGAGCCTCCGAGTACGTTTTTGTGTGTTTATGTGTTTGGTTTGCTGTCGTGGTAGGTCTATGTGAGACTGGAATTGTAGTGAGTGTGGTTTCCTTCTCCTCCTGACTGGTTACGCCAGTACTGAGTTGAGAGAGCTTAGCCTCCAGTTTGGCTATATGGTTGCATCTCTCATATGTGTTGGAATTTGTTGGGAGGAAGAGAGGGTTGTCTGTGTACTATGAGGCAGTTGTAACATTGCCTCAAGATTCCCAGATTCACCAGCTGGACCGGAGAGGAGATTGACAACTGATCTTTGGACATGCTAGAATAGTATTGGGAATTCCTTTATAATTGAAAAAAAGGGCCAGTGGGGAACAAGGTACTCAAGGGGAGTTTGTGAGGGTGTAGTTCTTTTAATTTTTTAGTGTTGACTTAGTGAGCAAGTGCGAGGTAACTTAAATGCAATGTGTTACAGTTAACTTAAATGCAAAAATGACAAACAGTAACTTTCTTTCACGTGAAACAAGGAAATAAGTACAGTAAGCAATGCAGATATCACTAGGGATCCACAGAAGCGCTGAAAAGCCGCGTTTTAGGTGAAATTAGCGTTTCAGGGAAATAAGCAAACAACAAGCATACAAACAAAGCTAGATTCAGCAGGCCTGGATATAGTCTATGCTACAGCAAACAAGGTGAGTTTGTTATCTGGGAACTGGAGTAACAGACACGTCTACAGTCTTTCATGGGTTTGCCCTGTACCTGAAGTTGCTTGAAAAGAGTAGCAGTTTCTGGATCAAACAGTAAACCCCTGTTTAAAGGGCAGTACATCTAATTTTGCTTTAACAGTCTCTAAGAGGGGTTGTGATTGTAACCTTGCAAACTTCTTGATCAAAGAGCCAGTAACAACTATCCTTGTGGAAGTTTCTGCTGTATCATAGCTACATTTAATGTTGTGCCTGGGCACCTGGGATGCCTGAGCCACCATGGACAAGGCCTGATCCAATTTCTCAGGATCAGACAAAACTCTGATCAAGTAAAATATAGAAAGATAACCAGTATTTTGTCATTTATGTCTGTTAGTTAAGAGCTCTAAAAGCCAGGGTGGATGAGGTATAAACTTGACCCCACCTGTCCATGGCCCTGTTGTTTTTATTAGCAGGAAGAGCACTGCATTAGGCAACAACTGGAGGGTCTGTCTTTAGACAAAGAAAACACTGGTGGATCTATCAAAGGATATTTGTATAGGAATTCTGAGGGGCTGGAGGCTGGGATTCAGGAGCTGTGGAAGTAAAGGCAGCCAGGAAGGCCTCTAGGGCAGGTGGCACAGAATAGAGAAGGGTACCCACTCCTGGAGGCCTATACCACCTTTGATGAATATCAGAAATTTCTTTGGATTTCCATTCAAAATGTTTCATGGTACTGACAAAAGTTTCCCAAATGAAGATTCCTCTACTCGGGAATCAGGTGAGATGGTATCCACATCCTCACAGCCCACTTGACTGGGGTGCGACCTGTGAAGAATATATTATCAAAAATCACAAGCCAAAAATATAAAACAAAATGTGGAGTCTTCCAAGTGAAATTGAAACTGCTTTACTGGTGTCTCCTGGCACCTCGACTGAAAAGCCTTCAAGGGATAATTCATACACCAAAAGCATGCCCTTTATATATCAAATCACCACTTGTTGATTAATCGCAATGACATCAAAAACTACACATGCATTAAACTTGAACTGCATGATCATCAGATGCCATACCAGCCTCTGATGCAGTTTTGGGAGTTAGAATCTGAACTGCTGTCAGATGTACCATGGGTTGCAAGGCCTCAGCAGGTAGGTCTTAATCTGACTGGGTTGCAGTACTTTCATGGCTAGGCTTCTTCAAAGATGTATACTACGCTAATGACTATAAGAGCCCTTATAAACCTCACCACGCAAAATGAATGTGACTCACAAACCTGATTTATATAGGGAGTGATTTACTGACTGCCTCTGTCCACTACAGACAAGACGCCAGCCCAGGGGTGAATTTCCGATTGCCCATTTATTGGTCCAAGTTGTGCTTAAATAGGGAAAGGGAGGAAATCTGCTTCACATGGATGAAGAGCCTGTTCCAAAGAATGGGAATCCACTGAAAAACCCCTCTCTCTCTCTCTCTCTAACATGTCCTACTCAAGTTGCAAGCAAAATTTAGGTCTTTTACTCTAGAAGGTTCAATGTTGCATTTTGCAGATGTGCAAAAGATTCATCAAAATAAGGTTCCATGGATGCCTTGCATGCCATACAGAGATCACTTGTCAGAAGTTTTATAATACAGAGTAAAGAGACAGGCCTTTGATGTGTTTAGCACAGTACATTTTGTTTACTTCTTGCATTCTTTTTGTAGGGAACCTTTGTGGATATTCCAGTTGCTGCAGGTGTCTGGTCAGGTTTATGCTGAAGGGAGCATTATGATGGGTCTAATGCCAAGTGCAGTGGTATGATGACCTGTCTAGTCCTGGATGCCATGTCCTTGCTTACAACAGAGCAACGTAACAGGTTTTTCTTATGACCTTGGCCACTTGTTGGTCGAGGGCAAGGTTACTAGCTACATGAATACCCAGATCCTCGACTAGTGAATCAGCTTTTAGGAGTGCTTTATTATGTAATTACTACGAGCAGCAGACTTCTCAGAAGGCACTATAATGCATTACTTGTTAGAGTTTTAAGCCATGATTTTAGCACCAAGCATTTGTCTGTGTTAAATCTTCCTGAAGGCCATTTGTACCTTGCGGGATTCAATAACTGTTCTGAGTTTGCAAACCTGGTTAGCTGGTGGCCTTTGACATTGGCTTTGACATCCAAAAATTAGGTGCCATAGAGGAGTGGGCCTAGTGCAGAACTCTGGGGCCTCCACAGGTGATTGACCTCTTCATTGAGATGGCCTTACTGATCCTAACCTCCTGAAACATACGGGTGTGCCCACTAGCTTTCCAGCATATTGTAAAGGATTTATACCTAGTTCCATAAGTTTCTTTACAATACGAGTGGGATATTGTATCAAAAGCTTTAGCTAGATCTAGATAGGTAGTATTTACCATTTTTCCCTCATCCATTGCCTTAGAGACCTTTTAAAAAAAAGCCCATATAATTCAGTAAGCATGACCTTCCTCTGACGAAGTCAGTGTGGAGGTCTCCTATGTCCTTGATAATTTTCTTGACAATGCTCTCCATGGACTTCCAAATAAAGCTAGTCAAACTAATGGAGCTGTAGTTTCCAGATGTGTTGAAGGTCCTTCCCTTATGAAAGGGGATGACTGTTGCAGTCCACCATCCACACGACACAAAGCCTGTTTAAACACTACAGTTAAATGACAACAGAGATTCTGATACGTCATATTTTAGACCGTTCAGGAGGCATCCTGAGACGTTACTGGGGCCCACTGAAGCTATGTTCTTGGCTTTAGAGAGTGCAGCCAGTACCTGCTCTATGGTTATAGTTGGAAGGATTATGTTTGGGTTATTTTTTGAGACTGGTGGGGACTAAAGCTGGAACTGAATTTGTCCTCTAACAGGTTTGCTACATCGCCAGGCTCAGTGAATGTGGCACCATTAACCATGAATTCAGCACATTGTTGTGCACCGCTCTTGAGGTTTGACATAGCTGAAGATGGCCTTGTGGTTATCTTTCGCCTGGAAGGTTACGGTAACCTCCAAGTTGGCTTTGCTTGATGTAATTAGTCATCTTAGTTGCCTATTTAGTTTGATGAGAGTTTTTCCTCTTTATGGGAATTACCCTTCCTATTTTTTGCTATATATTTCTTCCTATCCTTGCTTAATTTGGGATGCCACCAAGGCGGTTTGTTTCTGGGGTTAGACCCAGCACAGGTTGCTGTGCTCTTGGAATTTGTAGGGGCACTGAGTTTTGACAATCACTTAATAAAAGGTAATTTGCCTTGGAATAGTTCTTAACTATTACTGGTTTTAATAGGATTACAGAATTTATTTCGATTTCAAAGGAGACAGCTTTATAGTTGGACCTTATCAGGCAGGAAGAAACATGGGGGGGTAGCATTCTCCCACATTTTTAAGCACACGGTCCAGTACTGTGTAGCCTGTAATGGATGTATTCACCATTTGCTCAAGGGGGTTTAGATTTACGAAGTCTTAGAATTTCTGTGGTTGTAGATATGAGGCAGTGTAGGAGTCCCTGTCTACAGAATGATAAACTCTCCCATGACAGGGTATTATGGTTGATGATAATCGTCTCCAGTAGGTACAAGTATGCATTGTGAGCTCCATGGGACATGCAGGGTGATCTATAGCTGGTTAGGACATGGTACAGTATTTTGTCTATGGTGAGCTGCACATGAAGGAACTCCTGCACGTTTACCCTGTTTCACTACTCTGAGGTACATTCATTATTGATGTATACTGAGACACCTTCACCTTTATCCCTCGTCTATGCCACTACTGGTCTAAAAGTGTGGAAGGCATTGAAACCATGCACTGCCAGGGTATTCTGCCATTTAAACCATCTCTTGGTAACTGCACAGACATCTATATTCTCAACTGTAAGGAGGGTTTGGAGGGAGTGTAGTTATTTAGGCTTCTGGCATTGAGCAGTAACACCTTGAGGTACAGCTGAGTTGATTTCTTTAATGTTGGTAGAGCTGTCAATTTGGCATTGTTTGAAAAGGCATTTTTTCTTATGTACAGGTGGAAAAGTCAGGGATAGAGGGATCTGGCATCTTAACTTGGGCAAGGCATCTTAAACTGTTTTCAAATAAAAGTTGAGAGATGCAAGTCCTGTTCTTAGTGTCTTAGGGTCAAAACACTGCCAAATAGTACAATAATAGTACTTTGCCCCTAGGCAGAAATGGCACTGGAAGTGGAGATCTTTGTAAGGAATCTCCCTAATGTATTCACATTCATTCTTCCTAGCCGACATCCGACAGAGAAATTAACAGCAATACAAGTAAAAAAAAAAAAAACAAGGAAAGTTCCTCAATGGGGCACTTATAAGAACCAGTGAAGGCCAATGGCACCAGCACCAACAACCATGCATAGATCTGCTTTCAGGTTAGCGGTGAGATAATCTGAGGACTTTCTCTTACATACCCACGCATATACACTTATGCCAATGGGCTTAGGACATACCGCAGAACTATGGCCCTATGGAAGGTTTTGGCTTTAGTTCCCTGGCCAGACATCAACGTTATCTGGCAAAATAACCCCAGCAGTTTGGAATACTGCAACAGTGATCTAAGGAAGGACATTACACTCTTCAGATCTCTAACTGCTTACACCTATAGGCCCCTTCTCTTCAACTAAAACATTTACTAATAGAACAATACATGACTAATAACTCAGCAAATGCAAGAAAGAACCCATTGAGAGTTCACTCAGAACATAATGGGCAGACTTCTACTGATTAAATGTTTGCACCAGTTTTCCCATTGTCTCTACTTAAAGCAGATGCTAATGGAAATATAAAAGCTAATAACTTTGCAAATTCAAGAATGAACTACTATTTTACCTCACTTCTTATCATTTGTTTCTTGTTTCTTATGCCTAATTGCTTAAAATCCTTGTCTACTGTTTAAACTAAGGACATTAATCTACACATCCACCTCTACAAAAACACAGAAAATTATCTTTTAAATCATCATATAACATGAATACAAATTTACATCCCTCAGCAGTCCAAGATCACATTATATTAATGTTACTTCTTTCCAGCTTTTATCTTTTGTTACAGCCTAGATACACTACAATGGAGAATAAAATAACTTGCCACTAGCATATATAGTAGGTTCACAGGTTCATAGGTGTGTACTAGGCTAATGGCCCTGAAGCCTTTACAAGCCTAGCCAAAAAAAAACTGCCCAACCATGCCACCCGATGTTAGTTAACAGTGCCCCTATCCAGTAGGGCAACTGGAGTGATCCCTAGGGTGAACATTCTGTTACCCATCCATTCGTCAAGATTTCTCTTGAAGAGGGCCAGTGAGGTTGCTCTGCTTGACATGAATGGAAAGCTTATTCCAGAGTATGGGCAGTCTTTGGGAGATTAACCTGTGACTCCAGCATGTTCTGTTAACTGTGGTAATGTGGTTATCTCTGGAACGTGTGGCACGGGGGGGGGATTGGGATTTCTTTAGGTGTAGCATTTCAAGTAGGGCTGGGATGGACATGGCTTTGTAAGTTAAATAGAGATCACCTCTAAGTAGACTATAAGAGACTGAGAACAGCTGAAGTTTCTGGAGTCTGTCCATGTAGGACATGTGTTTACGGCCCAGGATCCTTTTTGTGAGGTACGTTTGTGGCCTCTCCAGCTGTTTGTAGGTGTCTGGTCAGGTACATGCCAAACGGGGTGCTATATTCGATGATTGGTCTAATGAGGGATGAGTAGAGAGGGATGATGACCTCTTTCTTCCTGGATGCGAAACCTTTGGTTATAAGATGTGCCACACAGAAGGACTTTCTGACCACAGTGGCAATGTGGTGGTCGAAGGTGAGGTGGCTGCCGACCTAGGTGTCCAGACCTCTTATGGCCCCCTTCAGTGTTCAGTTAACTCCCATCAACATGGTAATTCGTGGGAACGGAGTTTTTTCCAAAGGGGTTGATCACGCATTTTTTGGCGTTAAGCTTCAGGCCATGGTTCCGACATCAGTCACTGGCCTCAGAGAGGCCCTTTTGTAGGATGTCTGCATCACTTGGGGAGTTGATAATGACTCCTAGCTTGCAGTCATCTGCGAACTTGGTCAGCCAGAGTTCTTCTGTGTTGGCCTAGACTTCTGAGAAGTAGATGCCAAACAGGAGAGGGCCCAGGACCAAGCCCTGAGAGACTCCATGCATGACTGGTCGACAGTTGACCTGGAATCCGCAACTTTCACTCTGTGGGTCCTGTCTGTGATCCAATTTGCAACCAAACTAGTGATGTAAGGATTGATGCCTAATTTGGTGAGTTTATCAATGATACCCGAGTGGGGAATGGTATCAAAGGCCTTGGCCAGACTGAGGCAGGCTGTATGCGCTGCCTTACCCTCATCCACAGCCTTGGTGACTGCCTCGAAGAAGTCAACCAGGTTCAGCAGGCAGGATCTCCCCTTGACAAACCCAAACTGTGTGGGGTCAAGAGTTTGGAGATTGCCTATATCTTTGTTAAGCAGGTCCATGATGATGCGCTCCATTGCTTTGCATACCAGACTAGTCAGGCTAATGGGGCAATAGTTCCCAGGGTATGCAGTTGCTCCCCTTTTATGGAGCGAGATGACTAGCAGTGCACCATTTGTTAGGGACATAGCCTGAAGTAAGGCTGTGATTGAACAGGGCACACAGATGTGTTGCCAGTTCATTTTGTAGCTCGTGCAGTACGCAGTCAGGGATATTATCAGGTCCCATGGACACTGCATTCTTGGCTTTGGACAATGCAGCTTTTACCTGCGCGCAGCAGAAATGGTGGATACCAGGCTTTCTTCTGGTATTGTGATAGACCCCTTGGGGGGGGGGGGGTAAGGCTGGCACTGAATCTGTCAGTATGTTGGTTATATTTGTTGGCTCAGTATAGGAGGTGCCATTGTGCAATAATTCAGGGCAAATCTGGGTATTGCCTTGCAGATACTAATAACCCCCCCCACACCTCACATTTAAAATATCTTTGACTATATGCTATACATAACTGCTGTAAAATGTAATTACTATACAAATACAAGTATGCTTTAAAGTTGCATCTTCCTTTTTTTCAGCGTCCTCCTAAACTGTAAAAAGAGAGTGGGCTTTTATGTTTTAAAGTTAATGTAGCAGTTTAACAAACTTCCTGACATTTTCAGCCATTTCTTCCAAAACCACAATCCATGTGCCTAAACTACATCTGATGAGATTGATGCTTTACATTTATGACATTCATTCACAATTTCACATTTTTGCTGGTCTCCTTCCGGATCATCTTGACCTCCCAACAACGGAATCTGGTTCATGTCTAGGGTAATACTATTACTTCTAGTCAGCTTCTGGGATTTTTTTTTCCTGTCTCAAGTATTTTCCTTTGAAACAACAGAAAAGGTTTCAGTGGCAAAGTATCTCAATTGGCTTTGGCACTGTCAGAAGACTGATCATTGTTGCAGTATTCCTGACATATTGGTGGTCACTGCTGATGCATCAATCCAGGGTACCAGAGTTTTACCTTCCCTATGTTGTACGTCTGACACATGACCTCTTCTTAAGTGTAGGAAGTATACAGAAATATATAAGAACATGAATCCTCAGACTATCACTCAAGTCAGCAGACTGCAGACTACTGAGAAAGGGAGACCAGCCAACTAAGAGGGGTGTAGCTTGAATTGGTAAGTAAAACTTCCCATTTCCATACAGCAGACCAGAGGTTAAAGCAGAGGGTGAGAAAAAGAAGTTATGTTCTTACCATAACATTCCATATGTGTTGTTGATCTTCATTCATTCATTACTGAAGGGGGTGTCGGTTCCACCCTCGGAAATGAGTTGGCCATTATACCAAGCTTGCGCCAGCCAAAAAAATCTCAAGCTAAGCTTACCCACAATGCCCCTCTCTCTAGCACCTCAGATCGAGTTTGCCCGCAAGAGAAAAGAAACAAGCGGAGGCTTCATCTGAGCAACTACCCTATCATAAGGTAAGACCAAACCGAACCTCCAGGAGTCTGAGGGGGAATGGCAGGTGGGTTGTAATGAATGAATGAAGATCAACAACATAGATGATGTTGTTAATCTTCATTCATTCCTTACTAATGGGATAGAGTCTCTAGCTACTTTATTTCTTGGAAGGCCCTATGGAAGGATATTCCTGAGCACCACTGAACAAAAGGAAACTCTCTCGAGAGAGACCAAATCCAATTTGTAATGAGTGCTAAAGGTATGAGGGGTGGCCCATGTTGCTGCTGCACAAATGTCATCCATGGAAGCTCTTGCATGAAAGGCAACAGATGTTGCAATTGATCTGGTTGAATATGCTTTAACCTTAGATGGTAGAAGAGCTTTGTTTTATTGATAAAGCAAATGCAATCTCTCAACCATTTAGATAGGGTCACTTTGGAAACAGATCCACCCAATTTTGGTTCTGAGAATGATACGAATAACTGATTAGATTTTCGTAGTGATTTAGTTCTGTCCAAATAAAATCGCAATTGCCTGTGCACATCCAGTAAATGGAGTATTTTCCTTTGTTAGAAAATTTTGGAAAGAAAACTGGCAGATCAATTGTTTGATTAACAGTCAAATCGGAAATAATTTTGGGTAAAAAGGTGGGATTATTCCAGAGTGATGCTCTGTCTTTATGGAAAACCATGTAAGGACATTTTATGCACAAGGCTTGTAGTTCAGACATTCGTCTTGCTGAGGTAATAGCAACCAAGAATTAAGTTTTCCAGGATAAAAATTTTATATCACAAGTGGCAGCAGGTTCGAAAGGAGGACGAGTCAAGGATTGTAGAACTAGTGTTACATTCCAGGGCTTGATTGGTTCTTTAAAAGGAGGACTAATGTGTGTAACACCTTTCAAAAAGGTCTTGAGAAATCAATGATGAACCTTGGAAGGCACTGTGGAATTTAGAGATAGCTGCCTAATGCACTCGAATAGTTGAAGCAATTCCCAAGTGAAGGGAGGTTTGATAAATAGTCCAGTACCAAATCAAGTGGAGCTGAAAATGGGTCTAATTCCCCTCTCCCGAGACCAAATTATGAATCTTTTCCACTTGCTGAGGTAAAGTTTCCTGGTGGATGGTTTTATAAATAGTCCAGTACCAAATCAAGTGGGGCTGAAAATGGGTCTAATTCCCTTCTCCCGAGACCAAATTATGAATCTTTTCCACTTGCTGAGGTAAAGTTTCCTGGTGGATGGTTTTATGAGAAGCCAGAATAATGGGACATACAGGGCAGGATAGGTTATTTTGCCTGTCAATTACTGGAAGTGGAGGAACCAAGCTGTCACCTTGAGGCTCGATAGGTTTGGATGCATCAACCCTTGTGGATGTGACAGCAATTCTGGAGTTGGATTCAGAATCCATGGTTGATGCAGTAGGTGAGGCCAAAGAAAGGGAAATCAGACTTGTCAGGACCAATAGAGTGCAATGAAGATTACTCTGCTTCTCAACCAAAGAGCCTTCTTTAGAAATTGGGGGATCAAAGGAAGAGGGGGGAAGCATAAAGCAATCCCATGGGTCAATCGTATACTAGAGCATCCCTTAGGGACTTGCCCCTGCTAGGGAATTAGGGCAAAGTAGCTGCTGCATTTGTGGTTTGCAGGGATGCAAATAGATTGCAGCAAGGCTGATTCCAGTGACTGAATATCTTTGCCGTATGATAGGATTGAGGGACCACGGACAGATCTTCTCAGTTTGTCTGCAATCACACTGGAATCCCCGGGAATGTGAGTTGCTGTCAGAAAACGGTTGGAAGTTATCGCTCATTGCCAAACCCTCATGGCTTCTCGGACACAACGGGTAGGTCTTGGTTCTCCCTCGTTTGCTGATATACCAGCCTACAGCCATGTTGTCTGACTGGATAGCAGTCATTCTTGACAGGAGGGCAGACTGGAATGCTTGCAACACTAGAAGCACTACCCTTAGTTCGAGAACAATGATATGCAGTTTGGCCTCCACTAGTGACCAAGTGCCTTGGGCGGTCTTTCCCTGGAAATGCCCCCCCCCCACCACATCAGGGAAGCGTATGCGGTCACTATGACCTTGGGCTGGGAGGGGGAGAAAGGATGGTTCCATAGGGCTTTCTCTGTCTTCATCCACCAAAGTCTTGCTTACATCGATTTGCTAGGCAGATCTGAAAGGACACAAGATGAGTCAACAGGGACCACTGCATTAGTAAAAGTCACTGGAGAAGCTTCATGTGTAGTCTTGTCAGGGGAACTATTGTAATCGTTGCTGCCACAGATCCTAATAGCTGATAGTCTTTCTAGCCTGTGTAGTGGGAGGGAAACTAGGTGCTGAAAGTTGACCCTATGAATTCCAGAATTTGAAAAGGGGTCAACTTGCACTTCTCCTCGTTTACGGAGATCCCTTGGGTTGCTGCTAGTTGTAGTGTGTAAAGCAAGGCTGTAACCAGTAGATGCTTAGTGGGGGTGGTAAAGTGCCAATCATCTAAATACGGAAACACCCAGAATCCTTGCAGTCTCAAGTGAGCTGTTACCACTGCCATGCATTTGGTCAGCATTCTGGGAGTGAGAGACCAAAAGGCAATGCTCGGAATTAGTAATGACTGGTCCCAGCTGGAAGCGGAGGAAATTTGTCCATTTATATGTGGTAATACGCATCCTGAAGATCTATCGAGCACATCCAATCGTCTTTCTCCTGAAACGGAAGGATAGACTGAACCGTGACCATCCGGAATTTTGTCTGTCTGACAAATTTGTTTAGGATGCTGAGGTCCAAGATTGGCCTCCAGTCCCCTGTCTTTTTTTGGCACTAAAAAGAACCTTGAGTAAAATCCAGGATTCTATCTGGTCTGGTGGGACTGTTTGGATGACTCTTTTTAGAAGCAGCTTTCAAACTTCTTGTGTTGCTACATCCTCCCTGACTGGGTGGAATGCTGGGGATTCACCTTTGCAGCCTCAGGTAAAGACCAAAGGGGATGTGATAACCTCTGGTAATCATCATCTGCACCCAAGAATCCGTGGTTAAGGATTGCCAGGCAAGGTGGTGCAGAGAAAACCATCTCCCGACTGTTTCAGGAGGTAAGCAATTGGGCTCCTCTTCAGGAGCACTGACAGGGTTGTCCAGAGAAAGAATCTCTGGATCCCTGTTTACGCAGCCCCCCTCTGCCTCTGAAGCAGCATCTTCCAGATGAGTTTCCCCTCTGCCCCAGGAAGGAAACTCACCATGTGCATCACGGAAAGGACCCTGGGCTTTCCTGTACCACATTTTTCCACTCCTCCGATTCCTAGAGTAGGACTGTTGGGGGGGGTGGGGTGGAAAAACATACACCCACGGCAGACAGGGTCTTACTGTACTTTTCACACCTGGTTAAGGTGTCCTTTATCTTTGGGCCAAAAAGGGAAGAGGCCTCCACAGGAGCGTTGAGAAAGGAAGACTTAAAGGGATCCACGAAATCACATAAGCGCATCCAGCCGTGATATCTCATGACAATGCCTGTGCCCGCTGCTCTAGCCGCTCCTTCAGCAGTATGTGAAATCAATCGCATGAACGAGTTAGAAATTGATTCCAGGGTAGCAAGCTATGGGGCAACTTTGTCACGTACCTCAGACACTGCTCCTGCCAAGGTTTCCGAGAGTTCTGATATTAGGTCTCTTTGAAGCTGGGTAAAAAGTGCCAAGTTGTTCAAGGACCGAATGGCAAAGATCGACACAGTATACCCACTTCCCTAACCTATAACCCGAAACTCCTTGCTGGGGGGATGGACAGTAGGGCCCTCCTTGGCGAGCTCCTTCTTAGTGGCTGCCGCCGCCACCACAACCACAGAGGCTACTGGTAGGCCTTTGGACCAGTGCGGGTTGCCCTCTGGTGAAGATGGAATTTTGTCTGGTCTCCAGGGGATAGGTTCAATGGTTTCAGGACTCCTCCAGGCTAGCTGCATGATGAGCTGAACCAGGTCATCTGCAGGCGGGGTCACCCAAAAAGTAGAGGGTCAAGCCGGAAAGCCTGCAAGAACAAAGACTCCTCAGAGGAAGGGTTGGTGGACTTTGTCTCTCCACTGCTTTAAAATTTCTAGTACGTCTCCAAAGGAGACATCCTCAGGGGGAGGACTGTGGGGACCCTTCCCCTTCACTGTAACCTGTGCCTTCGGTAAGGAACTCCTTCAGGGAATCCACATGCTTGCTCTTGCATGATCTCTTGTGAGGCACCTCCTCAGTGGGAACGTCTGAGGAGGACTCTGAAGAGTGGGTACCTTGTGGAAGGGTGTCTTAAGGTTTCCGTGCCAGGTGTCCCAGAGTAGTGGACTGTGTCAGTTGCGGTTCAGAGGGAAGATATACATGTGACTCTGGTGCCAAAGGGACCAGCTGAGTGCCTGCAGAGGCCAATTCCCTCTCCATCACCTGGAAAGCAGGCCCGCCAAAAGATAGATGGGAGCCCAGAACTGAGAAAGACAACCTTGGAACTGAGGTCACACCCCGCACCGAAGAGCCCACCCTCCAGGGAAGGAGCCACGAGAGGACTCTGTTCCACCTAGACAACCGTTATCCTAGTACACTGTGCTGTAGAAAAAACAGTTGCTGTACTAGGGAACACGGTGCCAGCAGACCAGTCTCGATCATGAGGATGGCTTGGCTCCGAGTGAGTCGATGTCCATAAGGTAGGCTCTGAAGCCATGGTAAGGTCTACCAATGGAACCAAAGTAGCCGGTACTGGAACTGGAGTTGGTGTCTAGGGCTCCGATACCACCAAGGAGGTTGGAGGAGGAATATACAGTGGAGTCAGTGGAGAGAAATCCTCAGCTCCAAGTGGGAGGGAGGATTTGGAAGGAGTGGGAAATCCTTTGGCCACCAATAGCTGATCCACTAGTCTCACTACTTTGAATTCCGTAAGGCTTCTGGAGGAGCAGGTGGACATCCCTGACAGAGAATCAGGTCAATCTAAAAAAGGGCTATATTGCTATCCAAAAAAGAGATTTGCCAACGGGGAGTATCTGGTCTAAGGCAATATTTCACCTTTCGGCACTGTGGTCGAAGGA
This sequence comes from Protopterus annectens, assembly GCF_019279795.1. Classification (NCBI taxonomy): domain Eukaryota; kingdom Metazoa; phylum Chordata; order Ceratodontiformes; family Protopteridae; genus Protopterus; species Protopterus annectens. The sequence goes on from NC_056741.1 coordinate 1,363,109,795, forward strand.
CCAGCAAGATGTATGGGGGTGGGGGGGTGGGGTGACTGGTGCTAGAAAAACTATTTTTGGTGCCGAAAGAGGGTCTGTACTGTACTTATAGATTGTCATGGGAGATGGGGTTTTGGATGTTTCTGTTCTTGTAATAGGTAGCGAAGGGGAAATTTGCAGCATTGGTGCTGAGGATGGTACCATAGTCAGACTGAACCATTGGTGCTGAATCCAGCACCATCGTTGATGGCTGAAGTCCTGGAACCGAAGACGGCACCACAGAGGGGGTTGGAAGCCATGGTGCTGACATTGCTGGTGCCAATTTTGGAAGTTTTGCCTTCAGTTCCGTTGTTGACTTTGAGTCACCAGTATAAGGAGAAGCAGGGAGAGAATGGCTTCTCTTCTTTCTTTGGAGGGGTTGAGCCCTCTGTCTCAGAAATTGCCTCCGAAAAGGGGGTCTTTAAGAGACCTTTAAGAATCAGTTTGTTCTTCCTTTCCATCAAAGTAAGGGTGCCAAAGCCCTTACATATGTCGCATGGGGGCTGAACCTTTAGATGAGGCACCCCTAGAAAGTAGACGCAAGACAAATGAGCATCCAAGTTAGGCATTTTCCTCTTGCACTGATCGCAGTATTTAAAACCAGAAGTTCCCTTCTTTTCACCCATAGTCACACACAAACAAGGCGGAACTTGTCCTACAATTAAATGCCTGAGTAAATACAAGGCACACACTCACAAAGTCAAGAAATAGAGAGAAGACTTTTTTGTTGTTTTGGTATTAGTAAGAAGATAAAGAGGAAGGAAAGAGGGGGGGGATACCAAACAATTTTAATAACGGTTACCTCAGAGGTAAGAGAAAGATTGTACCAGCAATGGTACACAGAATACCAAAACCATGGTAAAAAAGGGAAAAAGTACAGTTTTGTACCTACCATAAATGTAGATGTCCGATAGGAATGCATCTGCAATCCTTACAAATGGGTAGTCCTGTCGTCAGGCAGCCCTTCGGTCGGCCGGATTCCAAAGTCTGGGTCTGGCTTCGGCTGGTGTCGCACTTCACCCGACGTCATAGCTGCAGTTTTTCGGGTATAAAGGCATCAGCCGACGCCATCTTCTTCAGTGTTTCTTGCCCCAGATGCCAGGTGCCCTCTTTGATGGCTAAATTTGGATAAATGCCAATGTTTCCAAATAGTAGAGAGCAAACACATAAAATAAGCATGTATGTACATATATACAAACAAATACACCATAATAGATCCCCAAGCTAGCTGAAGGATGGCAAATACCCTAGGAGTACCACAGAGGGAAGGTGGGTGGGTAATCCTGACTGCAGATGCATTCCTATCGGACATCTACATTTATGGTAGGTACAAAACTGTACTATGTCCTTCAAGGATGCATCTGCAGTCCTTACAAATGGGTAGAATACCATAGCTAAACTAGGGAGGAGGAAAAAAGTAGAGATTATGGTGTAGTTAGGATCCCTTGCAAAACAGCAGTGGCAAAACCTGCTTGGGATCTAGAGTATAAAGGTAAATTGTAATGCTTGGCAAATGTATGCACGGAGGTCCAAGTAGCAGCCTCTATAATGTCCTTGGTAGCCACTCCTCGTAAGAAAGCTGTGGTAGTGGCTGTAGCCCTTGTGGAGTGAGGCCTGATGTTCTCTGGAGTTTTCTTTCTATGGTAGGAGTAACAAAATCTAATGCAATTTCCTATCCATTTGGAGATTGTCTGTTTTGAAATAGGTTTTCCTTCCTTTCCTGTTGCATATGCTACCAGAAGCTGGTCAGTTTTTCTATTGGACTTGGTCCTGTCCAGGTAGTAGCGTAATTGCCTATGTACATCCAAGGTATGCAATAGTTTTTCTCCCCTGTTCTGTGGGTTGGGGAAGAATGTAGGTAGGTGGATAGCCTGATTTAAAGACACTCTGGATACCACCTTAGGCATAAATGTGGGATTTGCTCTCATGGACACTCTATCTTGATGGAAGATCAGGAAGGGTTGCACTGCCATTAATGCCTGTAGTTCAGAGACCCTTCTTGCTGAGGTGATTGCCAGTAGGAAAGCAGTCTTCCAGGATAAGTATTGTAATTCTGCTGTTGCTGCTGGTTCGAAAGGGGGAAGTGTCAATTTTTCTAACACAAAGTTCAAGTCCCATGCTGGCAATGGTGGTTTCCTGGGAGGTTTTACATTTTAATTCCTCTCAGAAACTGTCTGAGCAGAGGATGAGAGAAGACAGGAGGATCCAAGCTGTATTCTGCTGAAATAGCTGATGCATGTATCTTGATGGAAGAATAGGACAGGCCTGCATGGAAGAGCTCTGCCAAGTACTCCAGGATGTTGGCTATGTTTACTAGCGCCACGTCTTCTCCTTTTGCAGTACTCCAAATGAGATATCTTTTCCATTTTGCTGCATAATTCTTTCTTGTTGAAGGTCTACGAGCCTCAAGGATTATGTCTTTAACCCTTTGGGATAAATCTGGGCTAATTGTCCTTATGTAATGTTCCAGGCAGTTAGCTGCAGAGTTTTCAGGTTTGGATGCAGGATGTTGTAGTTGTTCTGTGCTAACAGCAATGGGATCAGGGGCAGTGTCCATATTTGTTCCCGAGACATGCTCCTCAGCATTGGGTACCAATGTTGTCTTGGCCAGTCTGGAGCTATCAGAATGATCCTTGGACGTTCCTCTTTGATCTTCAAAAGCACCTTGTGCATCAAAGGAAGTGGTGGGAATGCATAAGCTGTCAGGTTTTTCCAACTGAAAGATAGAGTCCACCTTCCAAGCAAGTGGGTGGTACGTCCTTGTGCAGAATTTCTTTAGCTGGTGATTGAGTGGGGATGCAAATAAGTCTATTTGTGGTAATCCCCATTCTCTTGTGATGGCTTTGAAGATGTCCGGATGCAGCATCCATCCGTGGGCATCTGTGGTAGTTCTGCTTAAAATGTCTGCTAGAATGTTTTCTTTTCCGGTACAAAAATTGCTTGTAACTGAATGTTGTAGCTCAGAGCCACATCCCATAGGTCCAGTGCCAGCCGGCATAGAGGATATGAATGTGTGCCTCCCTGTTTGTTGATGTACCACATAACTGTGGTGTTGTCTGTCCTTATCATCAACTGACCTTCTTGGAGAAATGGTCTGAATGACTGGATTGCCAATTTTACTGCCAGCATTTCCTTTAGATTTATGTGCAGGCGCAGCTGGTCTTGAGTCCATAAGCCTTGTATGCACTTGTCCAGCATGTGTGCCCCCCAACCGAGGTCTGAGGCATCTGGCGTGATGGTTTGGCTTGGTTGACTGTTGCAGAAGGGCAATCCTTTGTTTGATTGACAGGCCTGAGCCCACCATAGGAACTCTTGTTTCAGGCATGGAATTATTGGAATTTTGGTTTCTAGGCTGTGCTTGTGTTGGGACCACAAATTCTTTAGGTACCACTGTAGCTTTCTCATATGCAGTCTGGCATGAGGGACCAGAATTATGCAGGATGCCATGAAGCCTAGGGCTTGCAGTACTTTTCTTGCAGTTAGATGGTTCTGCTTTGTTAATGCCAAGAAGTAGAGAGGTAGTTGCTCTTGCTTTTCTGCAGTTAGGAATGCCATTTGTTTTGATGTGTCCAGCTCTGCACCCAGAAAAGTTATTCTTTGGTATGGAGTCAGCCTTGACTTTTTTATATTGACTGTATATCCCAGGGCTTGCAGTAGGTAAATGACTCTTTGTAAGTCTTCTGTTAGTTTGTTTTTGTTGTCCGCTTGAATCAGGCAGTCATCCAGGTAGGGATAAATTTGGATCCCCTGAAGTCTGCAATGAGCAATTACTGATGCCAGGCATTTCGTGAACACTCTGGGCGCAGTAGATAAGCCAAAGGGCAATGCTGAGAATTGATAATGCTCTGATCCTGCAAGAAATCTGAGGTATCTTCTGCAAATTGGTCGTATGGGGACGTGCAGGTATGCCTTCTTGAGATCTAGAGTTACCAGCCAAAACTCCTTGCCCAGCATGGGAAGAAGCTGCTGTAGGGTCAGCATTTTGAATTTTGGAACAATGAGGAATGTGTTTAAAGGTCGAGAATAGGCCTCCATTTGTTCTCTTTTCTTGGTACCAGGAAGAGTCTGGAGTAAAATCCCTTTCCTTGCTCCATAGATGGTACCTTTTCCACAGCTCATATTCTTAATAATTGAGATATTTGCTTTAGAGCTTCTGCCCTTTGAGTAGGTGGTAGGTTTGGCATTCCTCTCTTTCCTGGTAGAGTATGGAAATGGAACCTGTAACCTTGGTCTATAGTTTGCAAAATCCATTTTTCCCTTGTGATGCAATGCCAGTTCTTTGAAAATAAGGTTAGCTTTCCGCCTAAGGGTGCTTCCAGTTGTTCCCTGGTAGGCGGTGCCACATCCAAGTCACTGTGATTGTGTTGTTGTAGTGGTGGTGGCTGCGTCCGTGCCTCGCTGGTTGTTACCTTGCCACTGGCGTCCCCTGTAGGCACCCCGGATTGGTTTCTGCCTCTTGAACGCCTATTCCTGCCTCTCTGTGTCTTAGAGGAGTCTGGAAATGACCAATTTTTGGAGGGCCAGTTCCTGCTAAACCTTGGAGGTTGAACCTGTAAGAAATCTTTCACTGTTTGTACAGATTTCGCCTTCTCTTCCATCTTCTTTAGTACCTGCTGTGCAGGGGAACCAAATAAATTGACCTTGTCCATGGGTGCATCCAAAAGCTTAGATTTGACATGGTCTGGTAATGCCTGCTCTTTCAACCATGCATGTCTCTGGATAACTGTGCCAGTCATGGCTGATCTAAAGGAAGCCTCCAGTGCATCATAGCCACATTTTAAAGAATGGTTACTAACCTGCTGTATGTTATGTACCATTTCCTGAACATATTTTTTATCTAGAGATTCTTCAGAGGACAGCTTTTTAGTTAACTGATCAAGCATAAACTCTTGATATTGAATCATATGGAATTGGCAGTTCAAAGCTCTAGCTGACAAAGTAGCAGAAGTGTAAACTTTTTTACCCCATCTCTCTAAGGATCTGGATTCCCTTTCAGAGGGGAGGGTTTTTTTAGCAGATGTAGTTGCTACAGCTTTAGGACCCTGGGAGATAGTCTCTGGATCTGCAAAAGGAGCCTTGTATAAATGGTGATGAGTGTCTGGGACCCTGTAGAACCTATCGGGCTTAGCAGGGGCCGGAGGTAATGAATCAGGAGCAGTGCAAGCATCATTAAATGCATCATCTACAACAGAAAGAACTGGAGGTATAGCTAAAGGCCTATGCTGTGGCAAATGTATAAAGGTTCTAAGCCTTTTTCTGGAGTCAAATCTTGGCCCTGCCACTGAAATTGTTCCCTCATAGCATGCAAGGTTTCCCCAAAGGAAAATTCCTCAGGTGGAGAGGCTGAAGGAATGGACTCTTCAGCATCAGAGTCTTCGTAAGGGGAATAAGGAGCCTCAGGAGGGTCTGTATGTTCTGAGTCATCAAAGGAGTCATCTGTGGATACTGGTTCAGGGGGCTCTGCTCTAGGCCTCTGCTCTGGAGGTGGATGAGAGGCCCTGTCTGGATGAGGCTGGGAGCCACGAATTAAAGAAATGAGATCCTCAGCCAAAGAAAGCATATGGGAACTGGTGCTGGGCCTGTGAGAGAGGGGTTTAACAGGCACCGTTTTTGAAGCTTTAGCTGCTTTAGCCCTGGCAAAGGCCTTAATAGACATGGCTGCAGGAGGCCTAGCAGCTCCACGTGCAGGGGTTGAAATATCCAAGGGAATAGTGTCTGATAATTCCTGAGAAACCGCAACAGAAGGTTGGATTTCAGAAGCCGATTCCACCAGGCTGGAAGAGGCCTCGGTAGAAGGCATGTTTTCGGCCGGGGGAAGAACCGCTTGCTCGGTTTCAGCCGAAACAGAGACACTCGTGGTTGGCTTAACCGCGGTTTCGGCGAAACCGCGGACCGCGAGTGTCGGTCCTTTTCCTGCGTTTTTGGTAATTTGTGAAGTCGGAGGTCCGGCGGCATGATATAAGCAAATTCAGAGCCGAAAAACTGTTCTGCAAATTCTGACCGACGTCTAAGCGTCCGTCGGTTAAAAGAAGCACAGGCTAGACAAGCTGCTACGTCGTGGTCTGGGCCTAAACAAGGTAAGCAGTAAGAGTGGAAATCTTTATGAGGTATTTGTTTCCCACAAGTTAAACAGTTATTCACTTTTTCTGACATCGGCTGAGGCAAGAAAGAGTCCCCAACGGGGTACTTAGCTTTTTAGAAGTCTTCGAAGTAGTATTCGGTATGAAATCTCTGGTTCTGACCGACCGGCACTTGCGAACAGCTTCTGCTTCGGGCGCCACACGGCAAGAAAGACTGAGGAAGATGGCGTCGGCTGATGCCTTTATACCCGAAAAACTGCAGCTATGACGTCGGGTGAAGTGCGACACCAGCCGAAGCCAGACCCAGACTTTGGAATCCGGCCGACCGAAGGGCTGCCTGACGACAGGACTACCCATTTGTAAGGACTGCAGATGCATCCTTGAAGGACATCGGCACTCAAACAGGCAAACAAGGGTAGCAAACTAAATGACAACTAACGACTTAGAACAATCACAGTTAGGGAAGAAAAAATGTTAAGTATAAGAATTCTAATGAACTGGCTTGACACGTCTTGATGCAATACATGGCAAACAAGATCTGAGGTGATAGAGAGAGGGGCACTATGGATAAGCTTAGCTTGAGAGGTTTTTTAACATCAGATGAAAAAGTTTGAAGTAAGCCAGAGAAGAGGGGAAGGTGGGTTAGAAGGAATACTACAGTAACCAGTAGGACACCTACTATTATGAATACATTCTTACACAACTGTACTATGTCTAGACTGAAATCACTGTTGCAGTATTCCTGATATACAGGTGATTCCCAGAGTTTTAAGAGCTCATAAGACACAAATAGGTAGTCATTCATCCTGAAGGATTTAGGTTTGTCTAGATAAAAATTCAGTTGCCTGTGAATACCCTGACAATGTACAATTCTTTCCCCCCTATTTTGGGGATTGGGAAAGAAAGTGGGTACGTGAAGAGGGACAGCTCATTGACTACCTTAGATATGAAGAATGGATTATCCTAACAGTCACCCTGTCCTTGTAGAAAATAAGAAAAGGTGGAATGGCCACAAGAGCTTGAAACCCAAACTCTCCAAGATGGCCACAAGAGCTTGAAACTCAAACGCGCCTATCAAATGTGAGAGCCAGGCATAGAATAATTTTCCAATTGCATAATTTCAAAGAGGTAGAAGATGCTGGTTCAAAGGAAGGCAATGTAAGCTCATCCAGCACAAAACGTGAGACCTAAAGGGGAGAGATGGGTTTCCTTGGTGGGGTAAGATGCAGAACACCTGAAGAAAAGCCTAACTTGTGCTCTAGCCATAAGCAGGGGTTGAGAAGAATGCAGTGATGGCTGACAGGTGAGCTTTTATAGGTGTCTTTCAGGGATTAAAATACTATCATTCAGAGTCACACTGAGTGAGGAAGATTTGGGCGAAGCAGCAATCTTTTTTGCTATGCGATCAGGTCTGGTTGTAGAGGTATTTTCCTGTAATTTTCCTCAATCAGGGGAAACAATGCTGTCTCAGCCAAAAAGGGACACTATGCTTTTAGAAGTAGTTTTGGAAATTTTGGAGGTAGTGGAGGAAAGGCATAGAGAACTTCCTTGTCCATTTGAAGAAGGCATCTGTCCTCCAGGCTAAGGGACAAGGTTAACAGGTGCAGAACAGGGGGAGCTGATGCCTGGTTGGTAGTACAAAGAAGTCTATATGAGATGTGCCCCACTGAAGGGCGACTGCCTGGAAAACTTGTCTGTTTTAGGTCCATTCATAGGGGTCCTCCAAGAAGCGTCTTGGGAAATCTGCCAGCATTTTGCCCTGCGAGGGAATGTATGTGGCTGTGAGGGTGATATCCATCTGGGTGGCTACGTTCTGTGCCTCCTGTGCTAACTTGCACAACTGGCAAGACCTGGTGCTTCCCCGTTTATGCAGCACATGACTGTGGTACTGTCTGTGTACACCAGGCTTGATCCAGGTTTCCACAGGTGGGAGAAGGCTTGCAGTGCTCGCGGAAAAGCCCTCATTTTCTTCAGACTGGTATGCTCCTTCAAGAACTGATGCTGCTATCTGCCTTGCACATGTTATGTAAGCCTGTTCATGCCCCCCTACCTCAGCCGATGCATCTTTGTAAATTTCTTGAAGAGGAGGAAGTGGTATGACTAGAAGTCCTGGGTTGAGACTGACCTGTTCTTTCAAGCAAAGTCGCTCCTTTATGAGAAAAGGTAGGAGGGGAATCAGAGTGTCCAAGGGGTGGCAGTCTTGGGACCAGACTCACTTCAAATATGACTGGATTTTCCTCATATGAAGTCTAGCTAGGGGAAGCAGAGAAATAGTAGTTGCCCTGAAAACCAAAGCTCTTAACATCTCCCTTGCTGAGGAGTGCATTTCAGGGGAGAGATCTAGGAAGAAGTTGGACAGACTGTGAACTTTCTCCTAAGGGAGGAATGCATACATTTTCTTTGTGACCAGTCTACAACCTAGAAAAAACAGGTCCTGTGTAGGAGCCACATGAATTTTTTGTAGCTTACTGTGAAACCTAGGTCTGACAGGACCTGGAGAGTAAAATGAAAGTGCTGAAGGACTCTTGGAGAGAGAGCTTGGAGCAACAGGTAGCCCAGGCAGGAAAAAAAATCTTTCTTCTCTGGGTGTGGCAGAATGCCACCACTGGTGCTAGACAGTTTGTTAGTACCTTTGATGCACTGAAAAGAACAAAAGGAAGGACAGTAAATTGAAAATGCAAGGAGCCAGATTAAAAAAAAAAAAAAAAAAAAATTCCTGCAAGAAGGACAAATAGGTATGTCTAAATGTCTAAGTAGGTATCTTTCAGATTTAGGATATTAAAAAGTCTGAGGGATAATGAAATGCAAGAGAGTGGGAACAGAGCATTTTGAAAGTTGGTATTTTCAAGAAAGTATTTAGAAGAGAAAGGTCGAGGATGGGGCTCCATTGTCCTTGGTACCAGAAAAATTCTGGAGTAGAATCCTTTTTCTATGAAGTCTTTTAGGACTTGTTTGCTGGTGCTGATAGGGAGTGGGGGTGTTGCTGGTTGCAAGGAGGTTGTGTCATGCCTTTCAGAGGGGGGAATTATTTTCCCAGGACATGGCATAACCGGCCTTGACAATGGACAGGGCCCATTTATCTGTGGTAATGGCTTCTCATTTGGCCAGGAAGAGCGACAGTCTTTTGGAAGAAGAGTTATGGGGCTGTGGAGAAGGGAGGGGGTGCTACAAAGGTAGTTGCACATTGTTTCCAAAGGGAGACCGCCTAGATGGAAATTTCCTATGATGTTTGTGTCGGTACCTTTTTGCTAGTGTTATTTCTTTATTTTTAAGCTGCCCTAGGGTTCCTTCTGAGGAGATACGTAGATTAAGATGGGTAGTTTCTATATCTTGTAAATGAGAAGTGTAGAATCTGCTGCAGTCTTTCATAGACTTACCTGGGTCTTGGGACAGACTGGCAGCCTGAGGACCAAACAAAAGGTCTTTGTCTAAGGGGAATTTAAAACTTTGGATTTGAAATCCTCAGGAACAGACAGGCTATGAAGCCATGCATACCTGTGAACAGACCCAGTAGCTGCTGCCCTAGAAGGAGCAACCACAGCATTGTAACTGTGGCCCGGGAAAGTATATTACGTATTTTTTTATTTTGATTCTGCAACTGAAGGGTCTAGCATGACTAAATATTGAATTGAACAAAGTTAATTGAATCTGACAGTTAACTGCCCAAAACGCAAGGGTAGAAGGGGTGTATACCTTCTTTCCCCATCTATCCACAGCTCTACTGTCTTTGTCTGTAAGCATGGCATTAGCACTGGAAAAGTGCTTGGAGGGCTTGTCTGAAGCAAGAGACACTCCAGGGGGGGTCTGCCACAGGATTCTTGTACAAGTAATTTAGGTAATCGGGCACCTTGCAAAAGGTCTTTTAGGAATTGGTGGTTGACGGACACTGAACAGGTGTACTGGAAAGCATCTTTGATGCCACAAGAAGGAGGAACTGGGGAAGGGGCAGGAGTACCCATTTCCAAAAGGCTGTAGTACCTCTTCTGTACTTCAGAGATGCGAGTGGACTGTCAATGAAAGCATTTCATGTTTTTGACGGTCTCCCTAAAGGAAGCATCCTCAGTAGGGCAATCTAAAGGGTAGGGGTCCTCCTCATCTGAAGAGAGTTGTCCAAGAAAGTGCAGGTGAGAAGAATAGTCTAGACAGAGATCTGAATCAGCTTATTCTTCAGAAGATACCAAACTAGGTTTTTGAGGAGTAGTCTGCTGTGCAGACCCAAAGGAGTGAGTGTGTGTGTGTGTGTGTGTGTGTGTGTGTGTGTGTGTGTGTGTTTCTAAGCCATAATAGCTTTGAACAAACCCTGGGAGAAATCTATCCACTCCATTTCTCTAGCTGTTGAGGAAGTGGCCATGCATCTAGTCTTTTCTTTTTGGGAGTGACTTCTGCCTGGATGACACTTGGAGGTACAGAACCCTGCCTAACCTCTATTAATGTACAACGGAATATCTTCCCTAATTAATATTTGAGAGATGCCGCGAGGACCTTTGGAAATGATGTGCAGTGGTTTATCAGTCATATCTGAAGTCTCAAGGGCCTCCAACATGGTCTGAGAAGCAGGCAAATGACAAGTAACCAGATGTACCGCAGGTTCTGCAATCAAAGAGTTACACTGGAGTCTGAAACATTGGACTATGTTTCTGTTCTGGACTTCAAGTTTCTTCTTTTGCAGAAGAGGGATGTTCAGGGGTGCACACTTATTTCCTCCTATTTGTCTGTTTTTGATCCTTTAGGGAAAATATTCTGAAGACAGCTGGTTATAGCAACTTGAATCTCAAAGACTTGCCCCTCAACATCCGCAGACTGATTTTCTTCAGCCTAGTGCCAGCAAATAATTTTCCAGAAACATTCTGTTCCCAATTTTTAATACTTTTCTATTCTTCCATAGTTTTGTCAGAAGCAGCTCTTTCTGCTGGTACAATTGCATCTTTACTAGTATAGATCTTAACTGCTTTCTCATCAGAAGATATTGAGCTCCGTTAAGAAATCCTGCTGTGGAATACCAGTCCAGTAGCTTATTTGTACTATCATAAAATTCTATGCATTCTCTTTCTTCTAGTATAGCAAAAATTCTCAGGTTTTCTATGTGCCAAGTCTTCTACTGCTACTTTTTTTTTTAAACCGTTCTTCTTGAGAAGACTTACTATCAGTCTTTCCATTTTAACTCTGATTCTGTAGTTTTATCACCTCATCTGAATAGATATGTAAAACTTCCTTTTTCCCCTGGACTTTTGTTATTTGAATTAACATTCTTTTAGTGTCTCACTTAGTTTAAATACCTCTGAATGAAATTGGATTTAAATTTCCGCTGTAAATTACCAGGAGCTATCTCCTGTACTAAAAACTGAAACAAACTGCTTTTACAAAAGTGCTTCAAGATTCTTCCCAGCCAGAGCTTTCTCTTCCCTTTTCCTTTCTCCAATTTTTTCTTTGCTGGCATCCATATAGTGTTTTTCATGTATTTTACCCAACTGATAACTTCTACTGGCTTTAATGTATCAGTTTTACACTGAGAAAGCACTAATTACCCTACTGCCCAGCACGCAACTATCGTGCAAGTCCACACATCTTAAGTGTGTTAATATCATTTTGTACCAGGGAGTTTCACTTGCTTTGCAATGCATTAATTTTTCTAATAGTGATGACTGAATGTTAAGATAATGCCGTAAAGGTTCACAAGTGTGAAATAGATAGTAGATTTTATACTGCTGAGAATTTACATGACAAACAGTACCTATAAATGTCACAATATATGGTAAACAGAAAACTGTCCACTAAAAGCATTATAATAATTTCCTTATTTCACTAAAGGCATCTGAAACACTTGAGTGAAGATCAGCATTAACAGCAGATTAAGCCAAAAATGTGTGTATAACAGTGTTATTAAATCATCCAATTAGCGTATGAACTTTGGTTACTACAAATTGTAAACAACATGACAAAAAGTGTTTTAAGGTCTAGGCTTCTTACTGAAATTTTACTGACTGGTTCTTGTGAACAAGCTGTAGTTAGGTAACAGCACCCCAATGCCTCCCTGTTAAATTACTGCACAACCTGCACTACTTCTGTCCAAATGTAAATCATGCAGGATATTTACAAAAGTAAATGCAAACCAAGCTGATTGCTTAAACTACTTCAATTTAAAATGTGTCCTGCGTGGCAGAGAATAAAATCCAGGGTGAATCTTTTCTTTGCTCTTGTAGAGAAACCACCACATTTGAAACTACTCTTGAAATTATAAAAGCATGGCATGAAGACATTGCTCTCAAGCAAACTAAGCAAGACAAGAAAAAGCAAAAAAAACTCATTCAGATGTTGCCAAGTTGATTCCCTCCTTTTAATATCTTAAATTACAAGAGAAGAGGAAAATGTTAAGTAAAAATGTAAGTAACAATAAATGCACCAGGAAAAAGTACAGATTTGTGTGATGGAACATTAAAGAAATTATTCACATGGTTATGGGAGCTCTTTCACTGCTCAGACTGGCAATATGAATTCAAGTACTATTTAAGAAAGAAAGGACTGACTGCATGTACTATACAATATAGATTACTCTAAGACCATATACATAATGGAAACCTAGCTGTATACATAATGAGATTTTAAGTAATATTTTTAATATAAATGACTGATACTGTATGCACTATCCAGATTCCAGATGACCACATAGACTATGCAAAACCAGTGGTATACAATACAATTTTAATATTTCTGAAATAATGTACAGATCACTTCTAAAGCTAATGCAGGTGAAGGAATTTAAATATTTCTGCAACATCTAATAAACCACCATCTGTGTTACATCCAGACATTGTGATATTTAAAAAACAATTCAAGGAATAAACATAGTACAAGGACTGGACACCTAAGGTTTCTACATATGTAGATCATTTTTAGGAAGACAATTCATTAACTCTGACTAAACTAACTAATGGCAGTAATAAAGTAATGCCAGGAGTCCCACAGACATCCTAGACCAGTCCTCTTAAAACTCAATTGACCACAAGGTTTGTATTAGTGGCGCACTCAGCTGAGGGTCAATCTCCAAAACTGAATGAAAGGTGGACTATAGTTGTCTTCTCCGACCTAGAATTATGCTGGTCTGAGGGTTATTTTACAGTTAGAGGGCCATGAGCTTGAGAAAGGACTCTAAGAAACCCCGTCCCTCGTAGCTGAAACCACAAGGGAAGGGGGAGAAGAGCCCGTCCTGCGCCTAGGCCATTCAGACAGTAAAGGCCCAGAGCTGTTGAAGGCCGATGCCCCCAAGGGAAAGGATCTATGCAAAAAGCCCAGACCAGAATCCCGCTCCAGGGACCTGGCGCCAACCTCATGAAGCAAAGACCCGCTCTGATCCAAAACAACAGGGACAGAGCTAGTTAGGGACCATGAGGGAACCAGGAAAACAGGTATTTCTGGATCCACCGATGCCTCCCTAGGGAAAACCAGGACCTGGCTATCCGAAACCGTAGGAATCAGAAGTGGAGCTGGGGATCTCCCGAAGCCCGAACTGGGGACACCAAAGGCCCATCTCTATCTGGGCCCTAAAGAAACTCATCATCCTGTCAATGTCAGAATGTAAGATGCTCCTGGTGAATCTGAAAGAGGCCGAAGAATGGGTGGATTTAGATGGGGAAGCCAGCGTGGATCCCACCACCACCCTGTGGCATACCTGATCTGGGGAAAGACTTCTACGTCTGGGATCTGTAAACTTTGGACCCTGAGAAGATCAACTGGGGAGGCCTGGACAGCTAATGCCGGATCTGAACAATGTGTCTGATCCAAACCTGGTAGATCAGCTCGTCTCAGATCTGAGGAAGCTAACGGATCTGAGGTTCTTCGATCTAAGGAGACCTCAGCACCAGAAGCCGGATCCTGAACCTTCGGATCCAAAACAGTCAAGGAAGACTTTGGATCAGAGGAGCTGCAATCAGAGTGTCTCAGCCATTTTTGCTAAGCCAGAGGAGAAGCCCCTGGGGAGGTAGAGGAGGCTTTCCCTTCGAGTCCTTGTGGCCGGTAGAAGAAGGGGAGCCCGAAACAGAGGGACCCCCCCCTTGCGGCATGCGCTTGAGCAAACGTTTATTATGGCGATCCCCCAATGCCCAAGGACTGAATGCAGTGCAAACTGAACATTCAGCCTTGAGATGGTCGGATCCCAGACGATAACACACTTCTTGTGGGTGTCAGAATTAGGCACCTTACGAACACAAGAACATCTTTTAAAGCCAGGAGGTTTGTCTGCCATAGTCCTACACCAAGCACACACATGCACACCCAAAGGCACAAATCAAAACTAAGAAGCCCCTAAGCTACTAACACAACCCTTGACATTTCACAGGAACCAAACTCTCACAACCAACCAACAAAAGTAAGCAAAATACAGAACAAAAACCCAATAGCCTCTAAAAAAACTAAGGGAAGGAAAGTACAGTTTTGTACCTGCCATAAATGTAGATGTCCGATAGGCATGCATCTGCAGTCCTTACAAATGGGTTGTCCTGTCGTCAGGCAGCCCTTCGGTCGGCCGGATTCCAAAGTCTGGGTCTGGCCTCGGCTGGTGTCGCACTTCACCCGACGTCATAGCTGCAGTTCTTCGGGTATAAAGGCATCAGCCGACGCCATTTTCCTCAGTGTTTCTTGCCCCAGATGCCAGGTGCCCTCTAGGAAGGCTAAATTTGGATAAATGCAAATGGTTCCAAATAGTAGAGAGCAAACAAAAAATAAGCATGTATGTACATATATACAAACAAATACACCATAATAGATTCCCCAGCTAGCTACAAGATGGGCAAATACCCTAGGAGTACCACAGAGGGGAAGGAGGGTGGGTAATCCTGACTGCAGATGCATGCCTATCGGACATCTACATTTATGGTAGGTACAAAACTGTACTATGTCCTTCAAGGATGCATCTGCAGTCCTTACAAATGGGTAGAATACCATAGCCAAACTGGGGGAGGAGGAGAAATAAGATTATGGTGTAGTTAAGATCCCTTGCAAAAGAGCAGTGGCAAAGCCTGCTCGGGATCTGGAGTATAAAGGTAAATTATAATGCTTGGCAAATGTATGCACGGAGCTCCAAGTAGCAGCCTCTAAAATGTCTTTGGTAGCCACTCCTCGTAAAAAAGCTGAGGTAGTGGCTGTAGCCCGTGTAGAATGAGGCCTGATGTTTTCTGGAGTTTTCTTCCCATGGTAGGAGTAACAAAATCTAATGCAATTTCCTATCCACTTAGAGATTGTCTGTTTTGAAATTGCTTTTCCTTCCATTCCTGTTGCATATGCTACCAGTAGCTGGTCAGTTTTTCTATTGCTCTTGGTTCTGTCCAGGTAGTAACGTAATTGCCTATGTACATCCAAGGTATGCAATAGTCTTTCTCCCCTGTTCTGTGGGTTGGGGAAGAATGTAGGTAGGTGGATAGCTTGATTTAAAGATACCCTGGAGACCACCTTTGGCATAAAAGTAGGATTAGTTCTCATGGACACCCTATCTTGATGGAAGATCAGGAAGGGCTGTACTGCCATTAATGCCTGTAGCTCAGATACCCTTCTTGCTGAAGTGATTGCAAGCAGGAAAGCAGTTTTCCATGATAAGTACTGTAATTCTGCTGTTGCTGCTGGCTCGAAAGGAGGGAGTGTCAACTTTTCTAGCACAAAGTTCAAGTCCCATGCTGGCAATGGTGGCTTCCTAGGTGGCTTTACATTTTTAATCCCTCTCAGAAACTGCCTGAGCAGAGGATGAGAGAAGACTGGAGGATCCAAGTTGTATTCTGCTGAAATAGCTGATGCATGAATCTTAATGGAAGAATAGGACAGGCCGTTGTGGAAGAGCTCTGCCAAGTATTCCAGGATGTTAGCTATGTTTACCAGTGACACATTCTCTCCTTTTGCAGTACTCCAAATGAGATATCTTTTCCATTTTGCTGAATAATTTTTTTCTTGTTGAGGGTCTGCGAGCCTCCAAGATAATGTCTTTAACCCTTTGAGATAAATCTGGGTTATTTGGTCTTAGCAATGTTCCAGGCAGCCAGCTGCAGTGTTTTCAGGTTTGGATGCAGGGTTTTGAAGTTGTTCTGTGTTAACAGCAAGGGAACTAGGGGCAGAGGCCATATTTGTTCCAGAGACATACTCCTCAGTAATGGGTACCAATGTTGCCTTGGCCAGTCTGGAGCTATCAGGATGATCCTTGGACGGTCTTCTTTGATCTTCAATAGCACCTTGTGCATCAAGGGAAGAGGTGGGAATGCATATGCTGTCAGGTTTTTCCAAATGAAAGATAGGGAGTCCACTTTCCAAGCAAGTGGGTGGTACGTCCTCGTGCAGAATTTTTTCAGTTGGTGATTGTGTGGGGATGCAAATAAGTCTATTTCTGGTAGTCCCCATTTCCCTGTAATGGTTTTGAAGATGTCCGGATGCAGCATCTATTCGTGGGCATCCGTGGTAGTTCTGCTTAAGATGTCTGCTAGTATATTTTCTTTTCCTGGCACAAAAATTGCTTGTAGCTGAATGTTGAAGCTCAGTGCCACATTCCAGAGGTCCATTGCCATCCGGCATAGAGGATATGAATGTGTGCCTCCCTGTTTGTTGATGTACCACATAACTGTGGTGTTGTCAGTCCTTAGCAGTTGACCCTGTCGAAGAAAAGGTCTGAATGCCTGAATTGCCAGTTTTACTGCCAGCATTTCCTTTTGATTTATGTGTAGGTGCAGCTGGTCTTGAGTCCATAAGCCTTGTATGATCTTGTCCAGCAAGTGTGCCCCCCAACCGAGGTCTGAGGCGTCTGTTGTGATGGTCTGGCTTGGTTGAGTGCTGTGGAAGGGCAGTCCCCTGTTAGCTGGTTCTGCTTTGTTAGTGCCATGAAGTAGAAAGGGAGTTGCTCCTGTTTTTCTACTGTCAGGAATGCCATTTGTCTTGATGTGTCCAAATCTGCACCCAAGAAGGTTATCCTTTGGGATGGTATCAGCCTTGACTTTTTTATATTGACTGTGTATCCCAGGGCTTGTAGTAGATGAATGACCCTTTCCAAATCTTTTGTTAATTTGTTTTTGTTGTCCGCTTGTAACAGGCAGTCGTCCAGGTAAGGGTAAATTTGAATTCCCTGAAGCCTGCAATGAGCAATTACTGATGCCAGGCATTTCGTGAATACTCTGGACGCAGTAGATAAGCCAAAGGGCAATGCTGAGAATTGATAATGCTCTGATCCTGCAAGAAATCTGAGGTATCTTCTGCAATTTGGTCGTATGGGGACGTGCAGGTATGCCTCCTTGAGATCTAGAGTTACCAGCCAAGACTCCTTGCCCAGGATGGGAAGAAGCTGCTGTAGGGTCAGCATTTTGAATTTTGGAACAATGAGGTATGTGTTTAAAGCGGACAGGTCGAGAATAGGTCTCCATTGGTTTTCTTTTCTTGGTACCAGGAAGAGTCTGAAGTAAAATCCTTGCCCTTGTTCCATAGATGGTACCCTTTCTACAGCTCTCATCCTTAGTAAGTGAGTTATTTGTTCTAGAGCTTCTGTCTTCTGATTTGGAAGTAGGTTTGGCATTCCTTTCTTCCTTGGTAGAGTATGGAAGTGAAACCTGTAACCTTGGTCTATTGTCTGTAAAATCCATTTGTCTCCTGTGATGTAATGCCAGTTTACTGAAAATAAGGCTAGCTTCCCGCCTAAGGGTGCCTCTAGTTGTTCCCTGGTAGGCGGTGCCAGAGCCAAGTCACTGCGATTGTCCTGTGGAAGTGGTGGTGGCTGGATCTGTGGTTGTACCTCGCTGGTTGTTAGCCTGCCACTGACGTCCCCTGTAGGCACCTCTGGATTGACCCCTGCCTCTTGAGCGCCTATTCCTGCCTCTCGGAGCTCTGGAGGTGTCTGGAAAGGACCAATTCTTGGAAGGCCAGTTCCTGCTAAACCTTGGAGGCTGGACCTGCAAGAATTCCTTGACCGTCTGGACAGATTTTGCTTTGTCTTCCACCTTCTTCAGCACCTGCTGCGCAGGGGAGCCAAACAAATTGAGCTTATCCATGGGAGCATCTAGGAGCTTTGATTTAACATGGTCTGGTAAGGACTGCTCTTTTAACCATGCATGTCTTCTGATCACTGTGCCAGTCATGGCTGATCTAAAGGAAGCCTCCAGTGCATCATAGCCGCATTTTAAGGAATGATTACTGACCTGCTGAATGTTATGTACCATCTCCTGTACAGATTTTTTGTCTAATGGTTCATCCGAGGACAGTTTTTTAGTTAATTGGTCTAACATAAATTCCTGATACTGAATCATGTGGAATTGACAGTTCAAGGCCCTAGCTGAAAGAGTAGCAGAAGTGTAAACTTTTTTACCCCATCTCTCTAAGGCCCTAGATTCCCTTTCAGAGGGGAGGGGGTTTTTAGTAGAAGTAGCTGCTACAGCCTTGGGTCCCTGTGAGATAGTTTCGGGATCTGCAAAAGGGGCCTTATACAAATGATGATGTGTGTCCGGAACCCTGTAGTACCTATCGGGCTTAGCAGGGGCCGGAGGAAGAGAATCAGGAGCAGTGC
The DNA here is from genome assembly GCF_019279795.1 of Protopterus annectens. Classification (NCBI taxonomy): domain Eukaryota; kingdom Metazoa; phylum Chordata; order Ceratodontiformes; family Protopteridae; genus Protopterus; species Protopterus annectens. The sequence goes on from NC_056741.1 coordinate 1,363,128,410, forward strand.
AAGCATCATTAAAGGCATCATCCACAACAGTAAGGACTGGAGGAATGGCTAAAGGCCTATGCTGTGGCAAATGCAAAAAAGTTCTAAGCCTTTTCCTAGAGTCTGAAAAATCCTGGCCCTGCCATTGGAATTGTTCCCTCATAGCATGCAAGGTTTCCCCAAAAGAAAATTCCTCAGGCGGAGAGGCAGAAGGAATGGACTCTTCTGCATCAGAGTCCTCATAAGGAGAAAAGGGGCCCTCTGGAGGGTTTGAATTATCTGATTCATCAGAGGAGCCATCTGAAGAAACTGGCTCAGGGGGCTCTACTCTAGTCCTCTTCTCTGGAGGTGGGTGAGAGGCCCTGTCTGGAAGTAGTTGGGATCCCCGGATCAAAGAAATGAGATCCTCCGCTAGACTAAGCATTTGTGAACTAGAGCTAGGCCTGTGATAGGGGGTCTTAGCAGGCACAGATTTTGTAGTTTTTGCTGCTTTAGCCCTGGCAAAGGCCTTAATTGACATGGATGCAGGAGGCCTAGCAGCTCCACGTGCAGGGGTAGAAATATCCAAAGGGATAGTATCAGATAAATCCTGTGAACCTGCAAGAGCAGGTGGGATTTCAGTAGCAGATTCAGCCAGGCTGGATGAGGCCTCGGTAAGAGGCAAGCTTTCGGCCGAAGGAAGAACCGTGGACTCTGTTTCAGCCGAAACCGAGACACTCGCGGTTGGCTTAACCGCGGTTTCGGCCGAAACCGCGGACCGCGAGTGTCGGTCCTTTTCCTTGCGCTTTTTAGAAATTTGCGTAGTCGGAGTATCCGACGGCATAATGTAAGCAAAATCGGAGCCGAAAAACTCTTCAGCAAATTCCGACCGACGTCTAAGCGTCCGTCGGTTGAAAGAAGCACAGGCTAGACAAGCTGCTACGTCGTGGTCTGGGCCTAAGCAAGGTAAGCAGTAAGAGTGGAAATCTTTATGAGGTATTTGTTTCCCACAAGTTAAACAGTTATTCACTTTTTCTGACATCGGCTGAGGCAAGAAAGAGTCCCCAACGGGGTACTTAGCTTTCTAGAAGTCTTCGGTACTTGTAGTAGTAATCTCTGGTTCTGACCGACCGGCACTTGCGAACAGCTTCTGCTTCGGGCGCCACGCGGCAAGAAAGACTGAGGAAAATGGCGTCGGCTGATGCCTTTATACCCGAAGAACTGCAGCTATGACGTCGGGTGAAGTGCGACACCAGCCGAGGCCAGACCCAGACTTTGGAATCCGGCCGACCGAAGGGCTGCCTGACGACAGGACAACCCATTTGTAAGGACTGCAGATGCATCCTTGAAGGACATCTAACAGAAACAGGCGCCAAGCCCCGAAAAGGAGGGGAGAGCAAAAAGCAATACAAGCTTAATGCTGTATGCAATCTAAAAAGGGGAGGGGAAGAAGAGGAAAGGTTAAAACTACCTAAAAAGCAGAAATTAAATCACTTAACTTGAAAAATTTAAAGGAAATCTTCTAACCAATGCTGCAAGCCAGGAATCAGGTCTGAAGCGAAATGTGGCAAACGAGATCTGATGGTTAGAAAGGGATTATGTGAGTGGGAGGAGCTCGAGCCTTGAATCTACTCTGTAAAGTGCTGGACCGGATAAGACATTAGATCCAAGACCCAGACATGATGAATAATGAAATGGAGATCAACTCATTATCACCTTGGGCATAAAAGACAGATTACTACGAACAGACACCCTTCCGTATAAAAAAACAAAAAAGTAGGAACAGTCAAAGGCCTACAGCTCAGACACCCACCTGGCTGAAGGGCCAAAAGAAAAACAGTCTTCGCAGAACAATGCTGTAAGAAAACTTGAAGCGGAGGGCTCAAATGGAGCCAGGACAAAATTTAATTCCTAGGAAGGAAGAGGAATAGGTTTCCTGGGAGGCCTAATATGAAGGATGCCTTGAAGAAATTGTTTGACTGACTCTACAAGCCAAAGGGGGAATCAAAGGCAGACACGGAGAAATAGCTGACAGGTGGGCCTTAGCAGAAGAGTATGTCAACCCAACATTGAGCAATTCACACAAATGAGAGGGAACCAAAGGAACTTCCACAGAAAGTGGATCCAGGTTACAAGTAAAACACCAAACAGAAAATCTCTTCCATTTGGATAAATAAGATTTCCTGGTATTGGGTTTCCTGGCCTCCTGCAGAACCCGAAGCACATCCTTAGAAGAAAGTGCCTAAATGGGATCAAAACCCTATCACATACAATGTCAGTTGAAGAGTGGACAGACGGAGATGGTTGAGAGACCCCTTGGTCTTGTGTGAGTAGGTCCACCCTGTGAGGTAACTTGTGATGACTGCCCTTGGTTAAATGCAGAAGAGGGAACCAATGTTGTCTGGGCCAAAAGGGAGTCACCAACAAAATTTTGGGAGCATCCTGTTCTATCCTGCACTTGACCTGAGATATGAGAGGAAAGAGAGGGAAGGTATAAAGAAATATCCCCCTGCAGAAAAAAAGATGGGGCATCCACCTTCCAAGTCAGAGGACATGGGACTCTGATGCAAAACAGAAAAAGTTGTCTGTTCAGAGGGGAGGTATAAAAATCTCCTCCAGGAGTATCCCACTGGTGGACAATGTCCAGAAACACATCTCTGTGAAGCATCCACTCGTGAGTTTGTGTTATGGACCTGCTCAGAGAATCTGCCACAATGTTCTGATCTGAAGAAATACAAAAGTACAGTTGTGTACACTTACCATACATGTAGATGTTTGAGTGTATTCACTGTTGCGGTCATTACATTAGGGTAATCTGCTGGCAGGTTGCCCTCAGTCGGCCTGAATAACAAAGTCTTGGGTCCTGCGTTGGTTGCTATCTCTTCTTCCATGATGTCAGGTCGTCAGGGGTATAAAACATGCAGCCGACGCCATTTTATTCAGTTTTTCTTGGCTCAGATGTCAGGTGCCCCCACATGGGGACCAAATTTTATATATATATATATATATATATATATATATATATATATATATATATATATATATATATGTATGTGTGTGTGTGTATAAATATATATATATAAAAAACAGAAATATATGTGAATGCACTTTTAGCAACATAAACTTTACCTTCATCTAAAAGCGAATACACCACAAAAGGCTTTAGTATATAGTGAAGGAAAGAAAAGGTATAGAAAAGGGGGATGGCGGGTGGGTAACCCGAACTGCAACAGTGAATACACTCGAACATCTACATTTATGCTAAGTGTACACAACTGTACAATGTCTTCGTGTTTCACTGTTGCAGTCATTACATTTGGGTAGAATCCCAAAGCTATGGATGGAAGGATGGAACTAAACAGCATTAGAAGTGGCTATAAGGCCCTGCAGAACTGCAGTGGCAAAGCCTGCCCTGGATTTGGAGGAGAGAGGCAAATGATAATGCTTTGTGAAGGTATGAACAGAGCTCCAAGTAGCAGCCTCTAGAATGTCTTTGGTTGGAAGGCCTCTGAGAAAAGCTGCTGAGGTAGAGGCAGCCCTGATGGAATGTGACCTGATCCCCTTGGGCACAGACCTACCATGGTGCAAGTAGCAGAAACAAATGCAGTGGCTTATCCACTTTGAAATAGTCTGCTTTGATATAGCCTTCCCCTCTGACCCTGCAGCAAATGCTACCAGTAGTTGCTCAGACTTTCTTAGAGATTAGGTCCTGTTTAAGTAGAATCTTAGTTGTCTGTGTACGTCCAATGAATGCAGAATCCACTCCCCCTTTTTCTGCAGATTTGGGTAAAATGTTGGCAGGTGAATTGTCTGGTTAAGAGCCACACTGGATACCACCTTAGGCATAAAAGAAGGATTGGTCCTGAGGGACACCCTGTCCGGGTAAAATGTAATAAAAGGCTCCACAGCCATGAGAGCCTGCAGTTCTGAAACCCTTCTTGCTGAAGTGACTGCCAGGAGAAAAGCTGTTTTCCAAGATGAAAATTTTATATCCGCAGTAGCTGCTGGTTCAAAAGGAGGCAGGGTGAGTTTTTCCAGCACAAAATTGAGGTCCCATGCAGGAGTTGGTGATCTTCTGGTAGGCCTTAAATTTCTGGCCCCTCTAAGATACTGTTTAAGCAGAAGATGAGAAAAGAGGGGAGGGCACTGTGTTGTAATGAGCTGAGATGGCAGAGGCATGGATTTTACTGAAGAAAAAGATAGGTCCTTGTCCAGCATCTCAGTCAAATATTGTAAAATCTGAGGAATATTGGGCTTTGCTGTGTCTGTTCCTTGTGCTCGTTTCCAAGCACAGAATCTCTTCCATTTATTAGCATAAGATTTTCTAGTACTAGGCCTTCTGACTTCCAAATGACATCCATCACAGATTTACTGAGAGGTGTTGTTTGAATAATTAAATGATCAGCCATGCTGCAAGATTCAGAGTTTGGAGCTGAGTGTGCAGAATTTGATTGTTCTGCTGAGACAGTAGATGAGGTATTTGAGGCAAGTACCCAGGAGGAAGTTGAGACATATTCCTTAGAAGTGGGTACCAGTGCTAGCAAGGCCAGTCCGGAGCAACTAGGATCATTTTTGGTTTTTCCTTTCTGACCTTTCGTAAGACCTTGGAGAGAAGAGGCAGAGGTGGAAAGGCATAGACCGATAGGTTTTTCCAACTGAAGGACAGAGCATCCACTTTCCATGCTTTTATGTGATGAGTTCTTGTGCAGAATTTGTCCAACTGATGATTTTGGGGAGAGGCAAATAGATCTATGCCTGGGCTCCCCCACTTCTGTGTTAACATGCTGAAGATTTGTGGATCCAGTTTCCATTTGTGTGGGTCCATAAGACTTCTGCCTAGGTCGTCTGCCAGAGTATTTTGTTTTCCTGGCAGGAATTGAGCTTGAAGATGTATTTGTAAGTCAAAGCTGTGTTCCACAATACCATGGCTAGACTGCAAAGGGGGTAGGAATGTGTACCCCCCTGCTTTTTTATGTACCACATAACTGTGGTGTTGTCCATCTTTATCAGTAGTTGTCCTGGATGAACTAAGTCCCCAAGCATAGTCTGATGCGTCTGTAGTTAGGGTTTGGGTGGCAGGGGGTAGAGTGAATGACAGTCCCTTGTTTTGGTGACATGTCTCTGCCCACCAAAAAAACTCTTGTTGTAGGCAGGAAATGAGAGGAATCCGTTTCCAGACTGTGACAATGTTGCCTCCATAAACTTTTTAGGTACCACTGAAGTTTCCTCATATGCAGTCTCGCATATGGAATTAGTAGAATGCAGGATGCCATGAACCCCAAATCCTGCAGAATTTGTCTTGCAGATAACTGGGTTTTTTCTTGCCATTTGTTTGAAGTATGTTGTCAGTTGCCTTTGTTTGTCTGGCGTAAGGTAAGCCATCTGGGCAGTTGTATTCAAGCTTACACCCAGGAATGTAATTATTTGAGAGGGTACCAGTTGGGATTTCTTTTCGTTTATTGTGAACCCTAGGCATGTTAGAAGCCTTTTTACAAACGCCAGATGTTGAAGAAGAGTGTCCTTGTCCTCTGCTTGAATGAGACAGTCGTCCAGATAAGGATAAATTTGTATGCTTCTTTGTCTGCAGAATGCAATTACTGGTGCCAGGCACTTTGTAAAGACCCTGGGCGCAGTAGATAAGCCAAAGAGCAGTGCAGAGAATTGGTAATGCAAAAAACCTGCCTCAAAGCAGAGGTATCTTCTGCATGATTCCCTTATTGGGATATGCAGGTATGCCTCAAGTCTAGAGTCACTAACCAAGCGTTCCTGTCCAGCATAGGCAGTAGCTGTTGTAAAGTCAACATTTTGAATTTTGGAATATCCAGGAATGTGTTCAAAATCGATAAGTCCAGTATTGGATGCCAAGAATGGTCTTTTCTGGGTACCAGGAAAAGTCTTGAATAAGACCCTTGTCCTTTTTCCTGTTCTGGTACTAGTTGAATGGCCCCCATATCCATGAGGGACATAACTTGTTTCTGAGCCTCTGCCCACTGATTTTGTGGCAGATCTGGCCATCCATTTGGAATTGGCAAAGTATGGAAATGAAATCTGTACCCCTGGGACACTGTTTAATACCCACTTGTCCTGGGTAATTAACTGCCAATTTTGAGCATGAAGTGCTCAGCCTGCCAGCAGGATAACCCAAGTATAATGACTGCAACAGCGAAACAAGATGAACATCCCTTGATTGGTATCTGGAGCCTTTTGAGCACCTGGATTTGCCTTGAGTGGCTCTGCTGGACACAGGAAAGGACAATTTTTTAGTAGGCCAGTACCTACTGAACCTGGGTGGCTGCACTTGCAAGAAATCTTTTACAGTTTGCATAGATTTAGCTTTGTCTTCCATTTTCTTTAAAACCTCTTCTGCCTTATTACCAAACAGAGTATCATGCTGCAAGGGGGCATCCAACAATTTAGCTTTAATATGATCAGGTAGATTTTGCTCCTTGAGCCAGGCATGCCTTCTAATCACAGATCCAGTAACTGCAGCCCTGCAAGAGGCCTCCAAGGAATCAAAACCACATTGCAAATATGCTTTCCAACCTGTTCTGCTGAATGCAATAATTCCTGTAACTCTATTTTCCATACAATCAGAAATCAACATAATTTCTGTTTCAGTAAGCTCATAACACTTCTAAAGACTAGTGTGGTCTCCATCACTTACAAATGCCTTCTACCAGCACCTGCAGGACTGCATGGATAAGGCAATCCCAAGCAAAACAAAGACTCCTGGTGGACCCCAGCCATAAACAAACTCTACAACAAAAGGAGGAAGCTACTACAAGATAGAGCAAAAAAACCATCCAAAGCAAATTTTGAGAGAAAAATAGCTAAGACTCCAAAAGACAATCATAAAACACAGCATCCATACAGCTGTTTAATCATAGTCTTACCTCTGGACTTTGGATCCATCCAGTTTGTCACCAAAGCCATTGATGAGGGAAAGGCAGTCCATACAGCCTACCTCGATCTGGCGAAGGCCCTTGATACAATACCCCACTGGTGGGTATCATTGAAAAAAAAAATGCTAAAATGTTAACCATACATCAAGATATAGGTGGCAAGCAGCAGCTGGAGAGGCCACAAAAGTTCCTCACCCAAAGGATAAAGGGTCTCAAACATAGAACTCCAGCTCTATTCAGTGCGCTTTGCTTGCTCAGAGGTGACCTTTGAGAGAAATCTTGACCAATGGATGGGAGATCGCAGATATACCCCAGGGATTACCTCAGTGTCACTGTCAAACAGAGGCACAGCAATAATCTTGACCAATGGATGGGAGATCATAATATACCCCAGGGGATTACCCTCAGTGTCACCTGCACAAGAGAGGCACAGCATGGGTATAGTTCCTATGAACCTATGCTGTTGATATTTAAGCATATGAAACTGGCAGTTTAAGGCCCTGATTGCCAAGGTTGCAGACGTATAAACCTTCTTTCCCCATCTATCCAGCTCCTCAAATCTCTATCAGAGGGGGTAGGATTTCTGGTTGTAGAGGCCTTTACACCCTTGGGACCCTGTGAAATAGTCTCAGGATCAGCAGCAGGATTTTTTAATAGAAATTTGTGGGAGTCAGGAACCCTGTAATATCTGTCTGGCTTACTAGGAGCCGGAGGTAGAGAATCAGGAGCCATGCTTGATTCCGAAAACACGTTATCAACAATGTCTAATACAGGAGGTACTGCCAAAGGCCTATGCTGAGGAAGAAAAAAGGAAATCCCTAAGCCTCTTTTTTGATTCAGAGAAGTCCTGACTCTCCCACTGAAAATGTTCCCTTAAAATATGCAAAATCTCTCCAAAAGAGTGATCCTCAGGAGGAGATGCAGATGGGATGGATTCCTCTGCATCAGAATCCTCATAGGGTGAAACAGAAAATTCCTGATCAGAAGAGGAATCTGAAGAAATGGAAACCTGATCTGAAGATTCATAATCAGTGCCTTGCCTAGGCCTCTTAGCAGTGGGGGTTGGGAACCCCTGATCAAGGTAATTAAGTCCTCAGCCGTTTTGATCGTCTGTTTTTAGGCATAGGGGCCTGAGCACGTAGCTCATGTGTCGTTTTTTTAGACATAGATGTTTTTGAGGCTGGCGTCGGTTTAATATAAAAATGTTGAGGCCTGAAAACACCCGCAAAAGCCAGTACCTGCTCAGTGGCTCCGGACCCATCCAAGGGAGAGACATCCGCGGGTTCAATACTCTGAGAATCTCGCGGCATACCGGACACTGAATGGGTCTCGGTAGAGGCCTGCGACTCAAAAGTAGCAGGTATCAGGGGCTGCAAAAGGACCTCACTGAGTGCCGGCAAACCGGAAACTGGCTTAGGAGAAGCTTCGTCGTCGGTTTTGGACCTTGACGGTCTGTCTCCGTCTTTTTCTTTGCGTTTTTTGTGAACTCCGGTAGTCGGATTGCTAACCGACAACATTTCAGGATAATTAAATCTTGATCCGAAATATTTAGAAGCAAAAGTGTACCGATGCTTAATAGTGCATTGGTTAAATCTAGCACAAAACCGACAGCAAGGCACGTTATGTTATGGGCCTAGGCAAGGAATACAGTACAAATGAAAATCCTTATGACGTAATGCAATTAATAACTTTTACTGACATCAGAAAGGAGCAAGAAAAAGTTTCCCCAACGGGGTACTTAGCTTTAGTTTGAAGACTTCGGTTCTGAAACTCGAATGCGAAAATTTCAGGAATCAGCCGACCGGCACTTGCGAACTGCTTCTGGCACCGCACGGCAAGAAAGACTGGATAAAATGGCGTCGGCTGCATGTTTTATACCCCTGACGACCTGATGTCATGGAAGAGGAGACAGCAACCGACGTAGGACCCAAGACTTTGTTATTCAGGCCAACTGAGGGCAACCTGCCAGCAGATTACCCTAATGTAATGACTGCAACAGTGAAACACGAAGAACATCAGCCGGAAGAGTCACCTGATACTGGACAGCTAGATCCCAAACCTGAAGAGCTAGTCTGCACAAGTAGTAAGACCTCATTCCTCCTTGTTTGTTGATGCACCACATCACTGTGGTTTTGTCTGTGAAGATTTTGAGGGACCCTGTAAGGAAGAGAGAATGAAGAGCTCTCAACTCTTTGATATAGATATGGTCCTCCTCCTAACACAGACTAAAGGCCTTGAACTTTCAGAAGACCAAAAGCGGCCCCCCCCCCATCCCGCCCCTGTAGCATTTGAAAAGAGTTCCTGAGCTGGGACTTGAGGTTGGAAAATAAGCTCTGGGTTTAGGCATACTTGATGAATCCATCACTGAAGCTCCAACTTGAGGCATAGTTGACGGGGAATTGGAAAATTTAAAGGATGAGACTACTGACACAAGACTGACTTTAGGATCCACTGAAGCTTTTTCATATGAACCTTGGCCAGAGGAAGCATAGGTATCATGGATGCCATGTACACCAGAGCCCTTAGAAACTCCCTGGCAGTAATGGAGGCCAGAGGAAGGGAGTATAAGAAAGCAATAAGAGTTAAAGCCTTGGGAATAGGCAGGGATGCCAGTATTGAAATAGTTTGGAACCTTCACCTGAGAAAAACATGATCCTGAGAAGGAGTTAGGAATGATTTTTGGAAGTTTACTGTAAACCCTAGGCCTTGCAGGAGACAGCGTAGTGAAGATGCTGAAGCAAAATCTCTGGAGAGAAAACCTGAATGAGCAGGTCATCCAAACAAGGGAAGATATGTATTCCTTTCATCATGCAAAAATGAAATAAGAGGAGTCAGGCATTTGGTGAAGACCCTTGGATCAACAGAGAGACCAAAGGGTAAAGCAGAGAACTAAAAATGGAAGGAAGCAACAGAGTAAACAAGCAAACTTCCTGTAAAGGGGATGAATACGGATTCAGAGATAGACATCCTTGAGATCTAGAAAAACTAGGAAAGCTTAAGGAAGTAAAAGAGGAAACATGGAAGGGATAACATTCGAAAGGAGGGGACCTTCAAAAAGGTGTTGAGCTGAGAGAGATTCAGAATGGGTCCCCAGGTGCTTTCTTTTCTAGGAACCAGAAACACTCTGGAGTAAAACTCCTTTCCCTTTTCAGGAGCCGGAACTGTTTGAATTGTTCCTTGAGACAAAAGGCTCCTAAGAATATCTAGAACAAAGGGAATCTGTTCCTCAGAATGTTGAGGAATACCCAAAAGGGACTTCCAAACCACGTAATACCCCTAATGGATATGGACAGAACCCAAGAATCTTGAATGAACCTTAAGCAATTTGGTAGGGACAGGGAAAGACAAAGAAAAAGAGAAACAAAACTGGAGTTTGAGTAAACTTAGCAGAAGGAGCCCTCTTACCACCCTTTTTACCCTTGGGAGAAGGGCAAGACTGCCTATGGACAAAAGCAAGTTTATTAGGGTAATTCCTTTGAAATTTGGGAACGGGAAACAAAAATATGTTTTAATTCTTGCATAGCCTTACCCTTTTTCTGAAGAGACAAACTCAGGAACTGCAAAACCAAAGATATTTTTATTATCTAGAGAATCATCTATCAGCTTGGCCTTAATATCATCAGGCAAAGGCTGAAGACAAAGCTAGGAATTCCTTCTCAACAAAGAACCAAATGCAGCAGTCTCAGATTAGGTGTCAGCTTCATCATAACTGCATGTAATGGAATAGTGAGCTACTTGCAAGGAGGACCCTAACAAAGAGATACCCTAATAAAGAGATGAATTCCTCCTCTCAGAGTCAGGCAGGTCTGAAATAACCTGAAATTCCTGAGAAAGAAGAGCCAAAACCATACCTGGTTATGTGGGTCTGACTTCGCAGCCTGAAAGGCCAGGGAAACAGTAGTGTACATTTCCCTACCAAACCTCTCTGTGGTTCTGCTGTCCTTGTCAGGGGGAAGCAACTTCGGAGAAAGTAAAAGCTTAGACAGCTTATCAGAAAAAATAAAAATAACTAAGGATCAGCAAGGGGGCACATGTAAAGGAATTTGCAATAATCAGGCACCTTATAAAACCTATCAGTTTTTTTTTTAGGAGCAGAGGGCTGAGGACCAGAGGCCTGAGGAGATGAAGGAAAAAAAGTGTCCAACAAGGCAGCAAGAAAGTACAGATTTGTACCTACCATAAATGTAGATGTTCGAGTGCTCACACTGCTGCAGCCATCACACTTGGGTTATCCTGCCATCAGGCGGTCCCGCAGTCGGCCAGAGTTCCAAAGTCTTGGTCGGGCGTCGGTTGCTGTCGCTTCTTCCCTGACATCAGTGCACCAGGGGTATATAAGAGGCATCCAACGCCATTTTCTTCAGTTTTTCTTGCCCCAGATGTCAGGTGCCCCCCAGTAGGTGGTCAATACATATTGCCAATAAAACATGTAAAGAAAATACAAAGAATACCTTCAGTTACAAGCAAATACACCACACAGGTTGTATCAGATAGAAAGGTATAGAATAGTTCAGCTAGGTCACAGGGGATGGAGGGAGGGTAACCTGGACTGCAGCAGTGTGAACACTCGAACATCTACATTTATGGTAGGTACAAACCTGTACTATGTTCATCGTGTTACACTGCTGCAGTCATCACACTTGGGTTGAATCCCAAAGCTAAGAATGGGTGGTGGAGTTAAACAGGGTTTGGAGAAGCTAGTAGGCCCTGCAGAACTGCAATGGCAAAGCCAGCTCTAGTCTTAGAGTATAGAGGTAAGTTGATAGTGTTTGGTGAAGGTGTGCACTGAACTCCCAAGTTGCAGCTTCCAAAATATCCTTGGTTGGTACCCCCCTGAGAAAGGCTGTTGATGTAGCTGTAGCCCTGGTGGAGTGGGACCTAATGCTAGCAGGTACCGGTTTCCCATGATGTGTGTAGCAGAAACGTATACAATGTCCTATCCATTTTGAAATGGTCTGTTTTGAGATAGCTTTTCCTTGTGATCCTGCAGCATAGGATACAAAGAGCTGGTCAGATTTTCTGAAAGCCTTAGTTTTATCCAAATAGTAACATAATTGCCTGTGAATGTCCAAAGAGTGCAGGAGTCTTTCTCCTTTGTTCTGGGGGTTTGGGAAAAAGGTGGGTAAATGAATGGTTTGGTTTAGGGCCACACTGGATACCACCTTTGGCATAAAGGAAGGGTTAGTTCGTAGAGCGACTCTGTCTTGATGAAAAATGAAGAAAGGCTCCACTGCCATTAGGGCCTGTAGCTCTGAGACTCTTCAGGCTGAAGTTATTGCTAGCAGCAGGGCAGTTTTCCATGATAGAAACTTTAAATCAGCAGAAATAGCTGGTTGAAAGGGCGGCAGTGTAAGCTTTTCCAGAAAAAAGTTGAGATCCCAAGTTGGTGTTCTCCTGGGCGGTCTTATGTTCTTAGCCCCTCTGAAGTACTGTCTTAGGAGTGGATGTGAAAATAAAGGAGGATCCGTGTTGTAGTGAGCTGAAATCGCTGAGGCGTGAATCTTAATAGATGAAAAAGAAAGTCCTTTGTGCAACATCTCAGTTAAATATTGTAGAATATGGGGAATGTTTGGAACAAGGGGATTTTGGCCTTTAAAATCTTTTCCATTTGTCTGAATAGGCTTTCCTGGTGCTGGGTCTCCTAGCCTCCAGAATGACATCCATAACAGCTTTAGACAGAGGTGTTGGCTGGTTGTTTAGGTAATTTGCTATGCAGCCAGATTTAAAGTCTTGAGCTGGCTGTGTAGAATCTGATTGTTTTGCTGAGTGAGCAGGTGAGGAATTTGGGGTAAAACCCATGGTGGGCCGTGGGCCATGTTCCTTAGTATTGGATACCAGTGCTGGCGTGGCCAGTCTGGAGCAATGAGTATCATTTGTGCCCTCTCTAATCTGACTTTCAGCAGCACCTTTGCTAGAAGAGGCAGTGGAGGAAAGGCATACACTGTTAATTTTGTCAAAATTTTCGAAGTTGGTAGTTTTGGGGGCTGGCAAACAGATCTATGTCTGGGTGTCCCCATTTTTGAGTTATCATTGCAAATACTTGTGGATCTAGTTTCCACTCGTAGGGATCCATGATGTTTCTGCTTAGGTCGTCTGCCAATGTGTTGTTCTTTCCTGGCAGGAATTGTGCTTGTAGTTGAACTTGGTAAGTCAGTGCTGTGTTCCACAAGGTCATTGCTTGCCTGCATAGGGGGTAGGAGTGTGTGCCCCCTTGCTTGGTTATGTACCACATTACTGTGGTATTGTCCGTCTTTATTAGGAGTTGTCCTGGATGTAAGAGGTCCTTGAAAGCTGTTAGGGCATTCTGTACAGCTAGCATTTCTTTTTGATCGATATGCAGATGCCTTTGATCTGTAGCCCATTTGCCCTGAATGCACTGTCCTGCCATGTGTGCTCCCCAGGCATAGTCCGATGCATCTATTGTTATAGTTTGCCTGGCTGTGGGTAAGGTAAAAGGCTGACCCTTGTTGAGGTGACATACCTGTGCCCACCACAGAAACTCCTGTTGAAGGCAGGGAATGAGTGGTATCATTGTTTCCAAGCTGTGGCTGTGCTGAGTCCATACGCTTTTCAGGTACCATTGTAATTTCCTCATATGCAGTTTTGCAAATGGTATTAGGAGTATGCAAGATGCCATGAATCCCAAGGCTTGCAGGGAGTTGGGTCTTTGTTGCCATCATTTTGAAGTATTGAGTCAGCTGCTGTTGCTTGTCTGGCGTGAGATAAGCCATCTGGGCCATTGTATTCAAGCTGGCACCCAGGAATATTATGTTCTGTGAGAGCACTAGTTTTTATTTCTTTTTGTTTACTGTGTACCCTAGGCAACTTAAAAGGTGTTTGACAAATGCCAGATGCTTTAAAAGAATGCCCTTGCTTTCTGCTTGAATAAGGCAGTCGTCCAGGTATGGGTATATTTGAATTCCTCTTTGTCTGCAGTATGCAATTACTGGTGCCGGGCATTTTGTGAAGACCCTGGGTGCAGTAGATAAGCCAAAGGGCAGTGCAGAGAATTGATAATGGGCTGAACCTGCAATAAAACTGAGGTATTTTCTGCAATTTTGTCTGATAGGGACATGCAGGTATGCCTCCTTGAGATCCAGCGTTACTAGCCAAGCCTTCTTGCCCAGCATAGGAAGAAGCTCTGTAGTGTTAGCATCTTGAATTTGGGTACTTGCAGATAAGTGCTTAGAATTGAAAGATCCAGAATGGGTCTCCAGGCTTTGTCCTTTCTGGGGTCTTGAGTAAAATCCTTGTCCTTGCTCCTGTGTAGGTACCTGTTGAATGGCTCATGTCCATGAGAGCTGTAATTTGTTTTTGTGCCTCTGCCCATTGATTTGGTGGCAGGTTTGGCATTCCTTTTATCCTTGGCCAGGTGTGAAAGTGGAATCTGTATCCTTGTGAGACAATGTTTAGGACCCATTTGTCTTTTGTGATGATGTGCCAGTTGTCTGCAAAAAGAGCTAACTTTCCTCCCAAGGGAGCTGCCAAGAGAGATTTGCTTGGCAGTCTGAGGATTAAGTCATTGTGTTTGTCTTCTGTTAGCTTGGGGCCTGTCTTCCCCTCCTTTCTGGGTAGCGGCACCCAATTGGTGAGGTTTGTAAGGGCCTTGTGGCTGACCCTCTGCCCCTTGGGCGTCTGTATTTGCCCCTCTGTGGTCTGTCAGAAGCTGGAAAGGACCAGTTTTTTGTTGGCCAATTTCTGCTGAAATGAGGGGGTTGAACCTGTAAAAAAAATCCTTGACCATCTGCATAGATTTTGCCTTATCCTCCATTTTCTTTAAAACCTCTTTTGCTTTTACACCAAATAAAACATCCTGCTGTAAAGGTGCATCCAATAACTTTGTTAACTGGAAAACGGTCCGGAGTACCGTGGAACCGAAGGAAGCTCGACCCCTAGATGCCACATCCAATTTGTAGTGAGAAATAAAGGTGTGTAGAGAAGACCACGTAGCAGCCGCACAGATATCATTAATAGAGAGCTTGGAATGAAAAGCTGCCGAAGTGGCCATAGCCCTGATAGAATGAGCTTTCACAGGGATTGTAAGCTCTTTATTTGAAATGCGATAAATTTGAGTGATACAGTCTCTGATCCACTTGGCAATAGTGACTTTCGTGACGGCTTTGCCCAATTTATTGTCCGAAAAAGATACAAACAATTGATCCGATTTTCGTGCTTGGTGTGTCCTATCCAAATAGAAACGTAATTGTCTGTGCACATCTAAGGTGTGAAATGTATACTCAGCTCTGTTTGTATACTTAGGGAAAAAAAACGGTAATTCCAGTGATTGTTGCAAACAAAAGTTAGAACAAACCTTTGGTATAAAAGATGGGTTTGGTCTAAGAGAAACTCTATCCTTGTGAAATACCAGGTATGGGGGATTGACACACAAGGCTTGAAGTTCTGAAACTCGCCTGGCTGATGTGATAGCAACTAGAAGGGCAGTCTTCCAAGAGAGAAATTTCAAGTCACAGGTTGCTGCCGGCTCAAAGGGAGGTGCGGTTAATGCGCCTAACACTACGTTAAGGTCCCACGGTGGTGCAGGATGCGATATAGGGGGCCGAAGAAGCCAAGCTCCTTTAATAAAAGCTTTGCACAACTTATTGCTCATTAAAGGTGGATCTATGTTCTCATGAAAATTGGAAATAGCCGCCAACTGAACTTTGATGGTAGACACCGAACAACCCTGGTTGAACAGGGAAGTTAAAAACTTCAGAACCTCTGACACAGAAGCTGTCATAGGGTCTAATCCTCAGAGTTGGGCCCAAATAGCAAACCTCTTCCATTTACTGCTATACATCTTTTTAGTAGAAGTCTTGTGGGCTGAGGACAAAATATGCATGACTTCAGGGTCGAAAGAATGGCTCTTAACTATGGTCGGAAGAGGAGTAGCCAAGCTGCTAGCTTCAATGAATGGAGGGACTGATGGAGCTGTCCTGACTGATGCATCAGGAGGTACGGAACTTGGTCCAGGAACCAGGGACCGTCCAATGCATACTTGCGAAGAAAGGGGAACCACACTTGATGAGGCCAGTATGGGGCGATTAGAATCATTCTGCTTCCCAAGCGAATCGCCTTCTGAATCACCTTGGGGAGAAGAGGAACCGGTGGAAAGGCATATAGCAGACCGGGGGGCCAAGCTTGGACTAGAGCATCCTTGGGGGTCTCCCCCAGAAAGTACAGTTTTGTACCTACCATAAATGTAGATGTCCGATAGGCATGCATCTGCAGTCCTTACAAATGGGTTGTCCTGTCGTCAGGCAGCCCTTCGGTCGGCCGGATTCCAAAGTCTGGGTCTGGCCTCGGCTGGTGTCGCACTTCACCCGACGTCATAGCTGCAGTTATTCGGGTATAAAGGCATCAGCCGACGCCATTTTCCTCAGTGTTTCTTGCCCCAGATGCCAGGTGCCCTCTAGGAAGGCTAAATTTGGATAAATGCAAATGGTTCCAAATAGTAGAGAGCAAACAAAAAATAAGCATGTATGTACATATATACAAACAAATACACCATAATAGATTCCCCCAGCCAGCTATAAGATGGGCAAATACCCTAGGAGTACCACAGAGGGGAAGGTGGGAGGGTAATCCTGACTGCAGATGCATGCCTATCGGACATCTACATTTATGGTAGGTACAAAACTGTACTATGTCCTTCAAGGATGCATTTGCAGTCCTTACAAATGGGTAGAATACCATAGCCAAACTGGGGGAGGAGGAGAAAAAATATTATGGTGTAGTTAAGATCCCTTGCAAAACAGCAGTGGCAAAACCTGCTCGGGATCTGGAGTATAAAGGTAAATTATAATGCTTGGCAAATGTATGCACGGAGCTCCAAGTAGCAGCCTCTAAAATGTCTTTGATAGCCACTCCTCGTAGAAAAGCTGTGGTAGTGGCTGTAGCCCTTGTAGAGTGAGGCCTGATGTCTTCTGGAGTTTTCTTCCCATGGAAGGAGTAACAAAATCTAATGCAATTTCCTATCCACTTAGATATTGTCTGTTTTGAAATTGCTTTTCCTTCCATTCCTGTTGCATATGCTACCAGTAGCTGGTCAGTTTTTCTATTGGCCTTGGTCCTGTCCAGGTAGTAGCGTAACTGTCTATGTACATCCAAGGTATGTAACAGTCTTTCTCCCCTGTTCTGTGGGTTGGGGAAGAAAGTAGGTAGGTGGATAGCTTGATTTAAAGATACCCTGGAGACCACCTTTGGCATAAAAGTAGGGTTTGTTCTCATGGACACTCTATCTTGATGGAAGATCAGGAAAGGCTGTACTGCCATTAATGCCTGTAGTTCAGATACCCTTCTTGCTGAAGTGATTGCAAGCAGAAAAGCAGTTTTCCATGATAAGTATTGTAATTCTGCTGTTGCTGCTGGTTCGAAAGGAGGGAGTGTCAACTTTTCTAGCACAAAGTTCAAGTCCCATGCTGGCAATGGTGGCTTCCTTGGAGGTTTAACATTTTTAATTCCTCTCAGAAACTGCCTGAGCAGAGGATGTGAGAAGACTGGAGGATCCAAGTTGTATTCTGCTGAAATAGCTGATGCATGAATCTTAATGGAGGAATAGGACAGGCCGTTGTGGAAGAGCTCTGCCAAGTATTCCAGGATGTTGGCTATGTTTACCAGTGACACATTTTCCTCTTTTGTAGTACTCCAAATGTGATATCTTTTCCACTTTGCTGAATAATTTTTTCTTGTTGAGGGTCTGCAAGCCTCCAAGATAATGTCTTTAACCCTCTGGGATAAATTTGGGTTATTTGGTGTTATGCAATGTTCCAGGCAGTTAGCTGCAGTGTTTTCAGGTTTGGATGCAGGGTGATGTAGTTGTTCTGTGTTAACAGTAAGGGAACTAGGGGCAGAGGCCATATTTGTTCCCGTGACATGCTCCTCAGTAATGGGTACCAATGTTGCCTTGGCCAGTCTGGAGCTATCAGGATGATCCTTGGACGGTCCTCTTTGATCTTCAATAGCACCTTGTGCATCAAAGGAAGTGGTGGGAATGCATATGCGGTCAGGTTTTTCCAACTGAAGGATAGGGAGTCCACTTTCCAAGCAAGTCCTTGTGCAGAATTTCTTCAGCTGGTGATTGTGTGGGGATGCAAATAAGTCTATTTCTGGTAGTCCCCATTTTCTTGTAATGGTTTTGAAGATGTCCGGATGCAGCATCCATTCGTGGGCATCCGTGGTAGTTCTGCTCAGAATGTCTGCTAGAATGTTTTCTTTTCCTGGCACAAAAATTGCTTGTAACTGAATGTTGAAGCTCAGGGCCACATTCCAGAGGTCCATTGCCATCCGGCATAGAGGGTACGAATGTGTGCCTCCCTGTTTGTTGATGTACCACATAACTGTGGTGTTGTCTGTCCTTATCAACAGTGGACCTTGTCGAAGAAATGGTCTGAAGGTCTGAATTGCCAGTTTTACTGCCAGCATTTCCTTTTGATTTATGTGTAGGTGCAGCTGGTCTTGAGTCCATAGGCCTTGTATGCACTTGTCTAGCATGTGTGCCCCCCAACCGAGGTCTGAGGCGTCCGTTGTGATGGTCTGGCTTGGTTGAGTGTTGTGGAAGGGCAGTCCTTTGTTTGATTGACAGGCCTGAGCCCACCACTGGAATTCTTGCTTCAGGCATGGGATTATTGGAATTTGGGTTTCTAGGCTGTGCTTGAGCTGAGACCATAAATTCCTTAGGTACCACTGTAACTTTCTCATATGCAGCCTGGCATGTGGGACCAATATTATGCAGGATGCCATGAACCCCAAGGCTTGCAGGACTTTTCTTGCTGTTAGCTGGTTCTGTTTTGTTAATGTCAAGAAGTAGAGAGATAGTTGCTCCTGTTTTTCTACTGTTAGGAATGCCATTTATTTTGATGTGTCCAGCTCTGCACCCAAAAAGGTTATCCTTTGGGATGGTATCAGTCTTGACTTTTTTATATTGACTGTGTATCCCAGGGCTTGCAGTAGATGAATGACCCTTTTTTGGTCTTCTGCTAGCTTGTTTTTGTTGTCCGCTTGCAACAGGCAGTCGTCCAGGTAAGGGTAGATTTGGATTCCCTGAAACCTGCAATAAGCAATTACTGATGCCAGGCATTTCGTGAACACTCTGGGCGCAGCAGATAAGCCAAAGGGCAATGCTGAGAATTGATAATGCTCTGATCCTGCAAGAAATCTGAGGTATCTTCTGCAATTTGGTCGTATGGGGACGTGCAGGTATGCCTCCTTGAGATCTAGAGTTACCAGCCAAGACTCCTTGCCCAACATGGGAAGAAGTTGGTGTAGGGTCAGCATTTTGAATTTTGGGACAATGAGGTATGTGTTTAAAGCGGAAAGGTCGAGAATAGGTCTCCATTGGTTTTCTTTTCTTGGTACCAGGAAGAGCCTGCAGTAAAATCCTTGTCCTTGCTCCATAGATGGTACCTTTTCTACGGCTCCCATCCTTAGTAATTGAGTTATTTGTTTTAGAGCTTCTGTCTTTTGATTTAGAGGTAGGTTTGGCATTCCTCTTTTCCTTGGAAGAGTATGGAAGTGAAACCTGTAACCTTGGTCTATTGTCTGTAAAATCCACTTGTCTCCTGTGATGTAATGCCAGTTCACTGAAAATAGGGCTAGTTTCCCGCCTAAGGGTGCTTCTAGTTGTTCCCTGGTAGGCGGTGCCAGAGCCAAGTCACTGTGATTGTCCTGTAGTAGTGGTGGTGGCTGTATCTGTGGCTGTACCTCGCTGGTTGTTTGCCTGCCACTGACGTCCCCTGTAGGCACCTCTGGATTGACCTCTGCCTCTTGAGCGCCTATTCCTGCCTCTCTGAGCTATGGAGGTGTCTGGAAAGGACCAATTCTTGGAGGGCCAATTCCTGCTAAGAGGTTGGACCTGTAAGAAATCTTTGACTGTTTGGACAGATTTTGCCTTCTCTTCCATCTTCTTCAGCACCTGTTGTGCAGGAGAGCCAAACAAATTGATCTTGTCCATGGGAGCATCGAGTAGCTTTGATTTGACATGGTCTGGTAAGGCCTGCTCTTTTAACCATGCATGTCTTCTGATCACTGTGCCAGTCATGGCTGATCTAAAGGAGGCCTCCAGTGCATCATAGCCGCATTTTAAGGAATGATTACTGACCTGCTGAATGTTATGTACCATATCCTGAACTGATTTTTTGTCTAATGGTTCGTCTGAGGACAGCTGTTTAGTTAACTGGTCTAACATAAATTCTTGATACTGGATCATGTGGAATTGACAGTTCAAGGCCCTAGCTGAAAGAGAAGCAGAAGTCTAAAACCTTTTTACCCCATCTCTCTAAGGCCCTGGATTCCCTTTCAGGGGGAAGGGGGTTTTTGGTAGAGGTAGTTGCTACCGCCTTAGGTCCCTGTGAGATAGTTTCGGGATCTGCAAAAGGAGCCTTATACAAATGATAATGTGTGTCCGGGACCCTGTAGTACCGATCGGGCTTAGCAGGGGCCGGAGGAAGTGAATCAGGAGCAGTACTAGCATCATTAAATGCATCATCCACAACAGTAAGAACTGGAGGGATGGCTAAAGGCCTATGCTGTGGTAAATGTAGAAAGGTTCTAAGCCTTTTTCTAGAGTCTGAAAAATCCTGGCCCTGCCACTGAAATTGTTCCCTCATAGCATGCAAGGTTTCCCCAAAGGAAAATTCCTCAGGCGGAGAGGCAGAAGGAATGGACTCTTCAGCATCAGAGTCTTCATAAGGGGAGAAAGGGCCCTCTGGAGGGTTAGAATTATCTGAATCATCAGAGGAGTCATCTGTAGAAACTGGCTCAGGGGGCTCTGCTCTAGGCCTCTTCTCTGGAGGTGGGTGAGAGGCCCTGTCTGGGTGAGGTTGGGATCCCCGGATTAAAGAAATGAGATCCTCTGCTAGACTAAGCATTTGTGAACTAGAGCTAGGCCTGTGAGAGGGGGTCTTAGCAGGCACATTTTTGGTAGATTTAGCTGCTTTAGCCCTGGCAAAGGCCTTAATCGACATGGCTGCAGGAGGCCTAGCAGCTCCACGTGCAGGGGTTGAAATATCCAAGGGGATAGTATCAGATAAATCCTGGGAACCTGCAAGAGCAGGTGTGATTTCAGTAGCCGATTCCACGAGGTTGGCTGAGGCCTCGGTAGAAGGTAAGCTTTCGGCTGAAGGAAGAACCGCGAGCTCGGTTTCAGCCGAAACAGAGACACTCGCGGTTGGCTTTACCGTGGTTTCGGCCGAAACCGCGAGTGTCGGTCCTTTTCCTTGCGCTTTTTAGATATTTGCGTAGTCGGAGGATCCGACGGCATAATGTAAGCAAAAGCGGAGCCGAAAAACTCCTCAGCAAATTCCGACCGACGTCTAAGCGTCCGTCGGTTAAAAGAAGCACAGGCTAGACAAGCTGCTACGTTGTGGTCTGGGCCTAAACAAGGTAAGCAGTAAGAGTGGAAATCTTTATGAGGTATTTGTTTCCCACAAGTTAAACAGTTATTCACTTTTTCTGACATCGGCTGAGGCAAGAAAGAGTCCCCAACGGGGTACTTAGCTTTTTAGAAGTCTTCGGTAGTAGTAGAAGTATTCGGTAGTAGTAATCTCTGGTTCTGACCGACCGGCACTTGCGAACAGCTTCTGCTTCGGGCGCCACGCGGCAAGAAAGACTGAGGAAAATGGCGTCGGCTGATGCCTTTATACCCGAATAACTGCAGCTATGACGTCGGGTGAAGTGCGACACCAGCCGAGGCCAGACCCAGACTTTGGAATCCGGCCGACCGAAGGGCTGCCTGACGACAGGACAACCCATTTGTAAGGACTGCAGATGCATCCTTGAAGGACATCTGGAATGAGAGAGAAGAACTGCTGGCATTTTGCGTTGAGGGGAGTTGCAAAAAGATCGCAACATGGAACTCCCCATCTCGTGAAAATCTGTGTTACCACTTTGTGATTCAAGGACCATTCGTGAGGGGAGAGAATAGTCCTGCTCAGTCTGTCGGCTATCACATTGGATGTCCCCGGAATGTGTGTTGCCACTAGAAAGCGTTTGGTAGCAATCGCCCAATCCCATACCTTCATGGCCTCTCTGCAAAGGGGGTAAAGACCTGGTCCCTCTTTGCTTGTTCAAGTACCAGACTACCGACATGTTGTCGGACTGAATGGCAATCGTCCCCTGAGGGAGGTAATCGTGCAGTGCTTGCAACGCTAGAAGCACCGCCCTCATTTCCAGGATATTGATGTGAAGAAGATTCTCGGAGTGCCACGTGCCTTGGACCGACCTGTCCAGATAATGTCCCCCCCACCCTGTCTGGGAAGTGTCCGTAGTAAACGTGGCCGAGAGGGATGGGGGAACGAAGGGTCGCCCCTGATCCAGGTTGGAGGAAAGAAGCCACCAGCGAAGATCCTGTTTGCACGTCTCTGTGATCAATATGTGGTGACTGAGGGGGAGGTCCTGATAAGACCACTGGACTGAGAGGAGCCACTGGAGTATCCTCATATGCAACCTTGCCAAGGGAACGAGAAGAATGGTGGCTGACATGGAACCCAACAGCTGCAGGACCATTCTCGCTGGAGTGCGACGTCTGAGGAGTAACGCCCGAACCTGAGACTGCAATGTTGCTATCCTTTCCGCAGGAAGATAGACTCGCATCTGCCTTGAGTCTATTTCTGCACCAATGAACAGAATACGCTGTGATGGCAGCAATATGGATTTTGTCCAATTGAAGGTGATTTCTAAGGAGCTGCCTAGGGAGATAGTGGCTGCTAGAGTTTTTAAGAGTAGATGCCTTGAGGTGGCAGTTAGGAGCCAGTCGTCTAGGTATGAAAACACCTGGAATCCTAGACTTCTCAGGTGAGCAGTCACCACTGCAAAACATTTGGTGAACACCCTGGGGGCTGTGGTGAGACCAAAGGGCAGTGCACGGAACTGGAAATGACTGTCCCCTAAGCTGAAGCGCAAGTGTCTCCTCGACGCCTGATCTACCAGAATGTGATATTAGGCGTCTTTGAGATCTATGGAGCACATCCAAACACCCTTCTCCAGAAGCAGGAGAATGGTTTGCAAGGTGACCATCCGGAATTTGGACTTTTTCACTGATCAGTTTAACCTGCTGAGGTCCAAAATGGGCCTCAAGTCCCCGGTCTTTTTTGGTACCAAAAAGAATCTTGAGTAAGTCCCTGATCCGGCCTGATCTGTGGGGACAGGTTGGATGACTCCTTTTTGAAGCAGCTTTGAAATTTCGATGGCTGCCATATCCCGTTGACTGGGTGGCGGGTCCGGGATTCTTTGGGATGGTGGGGGGGGGGGGGGTGACAGAAGGGAATGGTGTAACCTCCGGCGATGATTCGGAGCACCCATTGATCCTGAGTGATACTTTCCCAGGCCTTTAGGTGCCTCGAAAAACGACCCCCGACTGGCTCCGGAGCTGCACAGTCGGGCACTCCTTCAGGGATGCTGGAAGGAGGAGGAGCCACGAAAGGACTTGCGGTCTCCAGTGTTGTGGGGGCCTCCGCCGCCTCTGGGACGGCATCTCCCTGAAAAATTTCCCCTTCCTCTGCCTCTAGAAGGGGAATCGCTCTGCTGCGATGAGTAAGGCTTTTGGGACTTACGTTACCACATTTTACCTCCTCTTCGGGCCTTGGGATAAGGTCTGAATGGAGTGGAAAACCGGGCCCCTACGGCAGTTAAAGTCTTACCCTCCTGCTCGCAGCGAGTCAAAGTGTCCTTTACCTTGGGTCCAAAAAGGGAGGACCCATCGAAGGGGGCGTCGGCAAAGGAAGACTTAAAGGCCTCCACAAAGTGACACAGGCGTAGCCAGGCTTGTCTCCGTTGAGCAACACCTGTGCCCTCCGCTCTGCTCGCTCCTTCGGCTGCATACGAAATGAGCCTCATGGACGAGTTAGATAGGGAGGATAGGGTAGCCAACTGGGAGTTAACCGTCTGGGCTAACTGCTCAGGTAAGTTACCAGAGAGTGTATCCGAAAGCTCCTTGACCAGATCCCTCTGCAGTCTCGTAAAATGCGTCAGGTAGTTCAGAGACCTTAATGTAAAGGTTGCTGAAGCAAGGGTGCGCTTCCCGTACCGATCCATACTCCTAGACTCCTTATTAGGAGGATGGACTGACGTTGAAGCCTCTGCCACATCTTGTTGAGTAGCAGATGCCACCACCAAGGCATCTACAGCCACGCCTTTGGTAAGAAAATCCTTATCAGGAGGTGCCGAAAAAGGAATTTATTGGGGCGAGCTGGCACCGGTTCCACAGAGTCCGGATGTTCCCACGCCCTTCGAGAGATCAAATCTGGGAGTTCATCGAAGGGCGGAGACACCCAGGAGGCGGAGGGCTGAGCCCCGAAGGCCTTGAGGAACACTGACTCCTCAGCAGAAGGGGGTTTGGACTGCCAGTCGCCTCGTTGCTTAAGGATTTCCAAGATGTCCGCAAAGGATACATCATCCGAGGACGACTTGGGGGACCCTTCCGCATCATCGAGGTCGGTATCCGAGGTGAGAGACTCATCAGGGGAGTCGACGTGCTTCCTCTTGCACTGTTTCTTCCTCGGGGGTTCCTCCGAAGACGCTTCGGAGGGACCTCCAGGAAGAAGGGAACCCCCGATGGGGGTAACCTCAGGCCCCAGGGCTCCGCTGTCATGAGACAAGGGGATTGCAAAGGAACTAGTCTCCGTGCCAAGGGAAGGTGGTGGTGAGATGGTAGAAGTGGCCAGAGAGGATTTGGCCAAGGCACTCCTCATGGCCCTGAAGGCGGGAACCCCAGAGTCCTGGGAAGGTTCAACCCCCAAGGCCATAACAGCAGTCGGAACTCCCGCCGCCGACGCACCGAGAGGGAGGCTCGGAACCGAAAGAATCGGTCCTGAAGCGTCTCCCCCGGGGCCGAAAGAGGAGGTCCACGTACCGAACACCGACCCGAAGGGCGGGGTTGGAGTTAGGGTCGGAACCGACCCAACAACTTCCACTGGCTCCACCAACACCGACTCCAACGGCGCCAAAGCTGTCGGAGGAGGAACCGAGATGGCAGGGTAGAAAATCGGCTCCGGAGCCGACTGGGCTGGAGCCGAGACCAACTTTTGAAAGACCGGAGACTGAAAAAGCCTTTGAAGCACCCTGTGTCTACATCCGAATCGGACATCCTCGACGACCGAGAAGAGACCGACCGGGTCCGAGTCGACTTCTCTGCCGGCTCCGAAAGACTGGGGGACCGGCTCCGAATGGATTCGAGAAGTATCGGCACCGAGGGAGATTCCACCACTACAGCAATTTCCCTCTGAGCCGATGTGGACTTCGGCACCGAAGGGGAAGAGTCTGAGCGGGCAACCTTCATCGGCTCCGAAGGCAGTGGAGCTGATGGAGGTGACTCGCCTCTCGACCCCCGAGCTCTCTGCTCTGAAGCCAGAGGAGTCGAGGCTGGAGACATCGAGGCAGACCGTTCCGCCCTCGGCTCCGAAGTCCGTGGAGCCGACGGAGAAGCCTGCCTTGACTTTTTAGCTGCCGGATCCGACGGGCTGGTCGGAGCCGAAGAATTTTTCTTCCTCGACGGGGAAGAAGAAGAAGATAGGGCTTCCTCAAAGGAAGGGGTAATAAGCCCTTTCAAAATCAACTTATTTTTCCTCTCTTGGAGCACGCGAGAGGAAAAAGTGTGGCAAACGCTACAGGATTCCTGTAGGTGCTTAGGCCCCAAACAGTATACACATAACAAATGGTCGTCCGTAATGGACATTTTATAACTGCATTTCGAACATTTCTTAAATCCTGATGGCCTATGTTCTTTAGACATGGCTATCTACTTCAATTAAACTTTAAAGAGAAAAAGTTCAAAGAAAAATAACACGTAGACTAGGGCAAGGTCCCTCTAAGTCAAACAGGATCACTTACCACCAAGAAAAAAATACAATTTACCACAAAAAGTTCTAAAACTGCACAATCACACAAAGAATAGCTGTTAAACAGCCCTAACTAAGGCACGTGGGCTAAGCAAAGGCCCCTCTAACTTAAACGGGAACCTTTACCTTCGAATAAAACACAATTTCACCACAAACTTTGAAGCAAATCAGTCACACAACAATAAGTAGCTGTTAAAACAGCTTTTGGGTAAGTTTAGTGAAAATTCTGACAGAAAAAATAATCACTAAGAGGCACTTAGCTCAGCCAAGTCCGAGACCACGTCTATGCTGTAGAAGCGGCAAACGAGATCTGGGGAAGCAGTAGTGGGGCATCCTGGGATATGAGGTGGCTCAGCCAATAAGAGACTTCGTTCTATAGTATAGCGTGCTGAGTCGGAGCCGAGGATCGGCTCCGAACCCATCTGTACAGAATGTAGGTGAGATAGGATCACATTACATCTTTGCTTTAACATGATCAGGCAGGGTTTGTTCTTTTAACCAAGCATGTCTACGTATGACAGACCCAGTCACTGCTGCTCTACAGAAAGCTTCCAATGAATCAAATCCACATTGTAAAGTATGCTTGCCCACCTGTTCAGCTGCATGCAACAAATCCTGCATTTCCTTGAAATCAGGCTGCTCTGAATGTGTGTTCATTTTTTGTTTTAATTGAGACATCAGGAATTGCTGATATTTCAGCATGTGAAACTGGCAATTTAAGGCCCTAATAGCTAGAGTAGCTGAGGTGTATACTTTCTTTCCCCATCTATCTAGTGCTCTGGAATCCCTTTCAGAGGGTACAGGATTTTTAGCCATAGAAGCTTTAGCCTCTTTGGGACCCTGGGAAATTGTTTCTGGGTCATCCACAGGGCTTTTATATAGGAATTTGTGTGAGTCACGGACTCTGTAGTATCTGTCTGGTTTGGCTGGAGCAGGAGGTAGAGAGTCTGGGTTAAGGCTAGATTCTAAGTAAACATCATCCACAATGCCTAACATGGGAGGGATAGCAAGTGGTCTGTGCTGGGGTAGTAAAAGGAACTCTCTGAGCCTTTTCTTAGAATCAGAATAATCCTGGCCTTCCCAGTGGAAATGTTCCCTCATGGTAAGTAAAGTTTACCCAAAGGAGTAGTCGTCTGGGGGAGATGCTGAGGGAATAGACTCTTCAGCATCAGAATCTTCATAAGGGGTAAAAGAGTATTCCTGTTCCTCAGAAGAATCTGAGGAAATTGAAACCTGGTCAGAGAAAGCAAAATCCTCCTCGTCTTGGCCTTTTATCAGGAGGAGGAGGATGGGAACCCCTGATTAGGGTAATTAAATCTTCAGCCATCTTAAGCATCTGCTTCTTAGGCATGGGGCCTTGTACTGGAGACTGATGTACAGTCTTTTTTTGTTTTTAAAGGAGTTTTTAGCTTAGCTTAAGATTTAATGGTGAGTGTAGTCGATCTGAAGACACCTTCTGCAACTGAAGGCGTTTCTACTGCACCGGAATCTCCTTCTGCTCTGGAGTCGGAAGGGCCTAAAGAAGAAGGCTGCGGCGGCCTAGCACTCTCCGCTTGGGACTCAGAAGCTGTCTGAGGTTCTAAATCAGCGGTCGTCAGGGGCTGCGTAGGCACCTCACTGAAAACCGGAGAACCGGCGACTGGCCCAGCAGAGGCCTTGGAGTCTGGTTTGGGTCTAGGCTGCCTGTCCTTATCCTTGCGTTTTTTATGCATGCCGGTCGTCGGTTGCTCCGAAGGCATGGTATAATTAAATTTCCTACCAAAGTAATGTTGGGCAAAATCAAACAGATGTTTAATAGTTCGTTTATTAAACCTAGCACAAAACCGACAACCTGTGACGTCGTGGTCTGGGCCTAGGCAAGGAATACAATAAGAATGAAAGTCCTTATGAGGTATTTGCTTCCCACAAGAAATGCAATTGTTAACTTTACATCGGACTGAGGCAAGAAAAGGTTCCCCAACGGGGTACTTAGCTTTATTGAAGACTTTGGTCTGAAATTCCATTTGAAAATCTCAGGAGTCGGCCGACAGGCACTTGCGAACTGTTTCTGCTTCGAGCACCGCGCGGCAAGAAAGACTGAAGAAAATGGCGTCGGATGCCTCTTATATACCCCTGGCAGACTGACATCAGGGAAGAAGCGACAGCAACCGACGCCAGACCAAGACTTTGGAACTCTGGCCGACTGTGGGACCGCCTGACGGCAGGATAAACCAAGTGTGATGACTGCAGCAGTGTAACACGATGAACATTAGGAGGGACAGCAGAGGGCTTGTAAGACTATTTGAAGGAGTTCATAATACCACTGCTGTACATCCAAGACCCAAGTACAATCCCACTTAAACTCCATCATACATGAAACTCTATTTCAAAAGAAAATCTCCTCAAAAGGAGAATTGGGACTAATACAGTCCTCTTCCTCAGAACTATAGTCTTGAAGGAGGAATACAAGAAGGAAAAGGCAGGAATCTTCATCAGGATCAACATCTTCAGACAAAACCTGCTACGTAGGCCTCTTGACAGTAGTAAAAGATCAAGGAGGAACAGAAACCCCCTGGGGGGCTTCAATGCCACAGAAGAGGACTAAAACTCTTCTGTGAAATCCTACCTTTCATGCTGACAGTCCTTAGGGGCAGGAAATCTATGCTTAGTCTTCTGCTTCTTTTTCAAGGGGATGTCAACCTTAAAGATTTTAGAAGGCTCGGACCCCTGCCTACATTCAACAAGCACAGTAGGAATCTCCTTCCTAACAAGGATTTGTAGAACACTCCTAGGCCCTTCGGACATATAATCAGCTGTGGTTCTCCCTGAACATCCGAAATGAACATCTGCAAGGTTTCCGGAGATGTGCAAGAAGCCAGATCCATGCTGGCCTCCAAAACAGTCATGGCAGAAGAATCTGACCAAAAAAAAAAAAGTTATGTCTTACCATAACGTTCCATCTGTGTTGTTGATCTTCTTTCATTCATCCCTAATGGTTGTCGGTTCCGACCTCAGAACAGAGTCGGCCTAATACCAAACTCATGCCAGCCAAAAATCTCTCAAGCTAAGCTTTTACCCATACTGCCCTTTTCCCTGTTACCTCAGATCGAGTTTGCCCAGTATTAGTAAAGCAGAGGTCATTTCTGTGCAAATGCTATCACTCACCACATGGACTCAAAGTATCCCCCAGGAGCCTTTGGAGGGGGAAGGAGGATGGGAAGTGATGAATGAAAGAAGTAGATCAACAACACAAATGGAATGTTATGGTAAGACATAACTTCTTTATTTGATGTTGTTGATCTTTCCATTCATCACTAATGGGACAGAATCCCCAGCTACCTTGTGTTCCTTACACGGCCTTTATGGAAGAAAGTTCCTGAGCACCACTGAGCCAAAGATAGCTCTCCCTCTGGAGACCACATCCAATTTGAAATGATTAATAAAAGTGAGGGGTAGGTAGCGTTGTCGCCTCACAGTAAGACGCTGACCGGTTCGACTCTCAGCTAGAGCGTCTTCTGCGTGGAGACATGCGTGAATGGGCATACCTTCGTTGAAGGTTGTGCGTTAGGGCTGGCAACTCAGCACGTAAAAATCAACTGCCAATCATTAGCAGACCGGAGTTCCGCTGTGGCGACCCCTAGCCAGGAAAAGCTGAAAGACACAACAACAACAATAAAAGTGTGAGGGGTAGCCCATGTAGCTGCTGCACAAATATCCACAGAGGCTCGCGAATGGAAGGCTACAGAAGTTGCAACAGATCTGGTAGAGTGGGCTTTAACATTCTGTGGTATAGGCTTTTTTGCAAGTGAATAGTTGTAGTGTATGCAGTCCCTAAGCCATTTAGATGAAGTCATCTTGTAGACGGAATCTCCCATTCTAGGTCCATAGAAGGAAATGAAAAGTTGGTCAGTTTTACGTACTGCTTTAGTTCTGTCTAGATAAAACCTCAATTGTCTACACACATCCTAAGAGTGTAGACAGTATTCCCCTTTATTAGTAAAATTTGGGAAAAATACTGGCAAGTCAATGGTTTGATTGATGGAAAAATCTGAAATAATTTTGGGGAGAAAGGAGGGGTTCGTCCTGAGTGATACTCTGTCCTTGTGGAAGATTAAACAAGGCCTTTTAATGCATAATGCATGAAGCTCTGAAATTCATATGGCCGACGTGATGGCTACCAGGAAAAGGGACTTCCAAGATAAAAATTTGAGGTCACACTTTGCTGCAGGCTCAAAAGGAGGTTGAGTTAAATACTGAAGAACTAACATGAGGTTCCATGGCTCTATAGGTTGTCTGATTGGCGGTCTAGTGTGTGAAATCCCTTTTAGAAAGGTTCTGCATGACCAAAGAGAAATGAGGGGAGAATCATCAAACCCATCATGAAAGTTAGAAATGGCCGCTAGATGTACTCATATGGTAGAAGCTGCAGCTCCATCCTTGAAAATTTGACAGATATTGTAAGACTGCTGTAACTGGAGCAAAGTACGGATCTAGCCTTCTTTTCTTAGACCAAATAGAGAATCTCTTCCATTTGTCTAGATACAGTCTTCTGGTGGATGGTTTGTGTGAGGCCAGGACAATGTCGCGTACAGGTGAGGGAAGGTTATCCTGCCTGGCGATTAAAGAAAGTGGAGAAACCAAACTGTCAGCTTGAGACTGGACAGGTTCCAGTGACTCAACCCTTGGGGGTGAGAAATCAGGTCTGGAAAAGGGTCCAGAATCCACGGTCAACACAGATGAGGCTGAGGGAAAGGGGACCAAACTTGTCAAAGCCAAAAAGGGGCTAGGAGGATCACTTTGCATTTCATCCGAATAGCTTTCTTTATGAATTGAGGAATCAGAGGAATGGGGGGGGGGCATAGGCATATAGCAGTCCCATCAGCCAATCGTGAATCAGAGCGTCCCTCGGAGAATCCCCCTGTGGGAGAAATACGGCAAAACAGCTGCTGCATTTGTTGTCTGATGTGGAGGTGAATAGGTTGCAGCAATGTTGGCCCCCAACAGCTGAAAATTTTCGCCGCTGTGTTGGGATCGAGGGACCACTCGTGAGGCAAAAGAATACATCTGCTCAACTTGTCTGCAATCACACTGGAATTCCCTGGGATATGCGTTGCTATCAGAAAGTGGTTGGAAGCTATCGCCCACTGCCAAATTCTCATGGCCTCTCAACATAGGGGATAGAACTTGGTTCCTCCTTGCTTGTTGATATACCAGACTACTGACATGTTGTCTGACTGAACTGCAATTGTCCCAGAAGGAAGAACAGATTGGAATGCTAGCAACGCTAACAGCACTGCTCTCAATTCTAGAATGCTGATATGCAGGTTGGCCTCCATAGTGGACCAGGTGCCTTGGACTGGACTGTCTTTCCCTGAAAATGACCCCCCATCCTATCAGGGAAGCATCCATGGTTACGATGGCCTTGTGTTGGGGAGGATGGAATGGGCGGCTCTAAAGTTCTGTCTCTGGCCTCATCCACCAAAGAAGGTCCTGTTTGCAACAATTGGTTATCTGAATCTGAAAGCATAGAGAGTGGTGATTTGGAAACCACTGAGATAACAGAAGTCATTAAAGTATTCGCATGTGTAGTTTCGCAAGAGGCACTATCGGTATGGCAGCTGCCATGGATCCTAACAGCTGAAGAACCTCCCTTGCTGAGGCTTTGTTGTGACAGAGTATCACCTGGAGCTGGAGCCTGAATCTCTGAAGTCTGTGAATTGGGAGTGACGCCAGACAAGAACAGAAGTCGAAGACTGCTCCAATGAACTCTATGGACTGGGTCGGAGCAAGTTGAATTTCTCCCAGGGAAAGAGTGTACTACAGGGCTGCTACCAGAAGATGCTTGGTGGGGGTGGTGAGGAGCTAATTGACCAGATACGGAAACACCCAGAATCCTTGCAGTGTCAAGTGAGCTGTGACCACTGCCATGCACTTTGTGAACAATCTGGGGGCTGTAGAGAGTCCTAATGGCAGGGCACGAAATTGGTAGAGACTGGCTCCTAGCCGGAAGCAGAATAGACTCCTGGAGTGTTTGTCCATTTTGATGTGGTAATAAGCATCCCGGAGATATAGCTAGCACATCCAATCACCTTCCCTTAGCAAAAGGAGAATGGACTGAACCGTGACCATCCAGAATTTAGTTTGGGCAACGGACTTGTTCAAATTGCTGAGATCCAAAATTAGTCTTCAGTTCCCAGTCTTTTTTGGCACCAAAAAGAATCTTGAGTAAAATCTGGATCCGCACTGGTCTGGTGGGACTATTTGGATGACTTTTTTTTGACACAGCTGGTCTATTTCTACAGCTGCTTCTTCCCTTTGACTGGGTGGAACGTTGGGAAGTTTTGTCAGAAGCTTTGGATT
This sequence comes from Protopterus annectens, assembly GCF_019279795.1. Classification (NCBI taxonomy): domain Eukaryota; kingdom Metazoa; phylum Chordata; order Ceratodontiformes; family Protopteridae; genus Protopterus; species Protopterus annectens. The sequence continues at coordinate 1,363,160,436 of NC_056741.1, forward strand.
AGTGATGAGGGTGATGGTGTAGCCTCTGGTTATAATTTTCTGCACCCAACAGTCGGAAGTTATTAATTGCCAGGCAGCATGATGCAGAGAGAAACATCCCCCAACTGCTTCCAGAGGAAAGCAATCGAGCCGCTCTTCAGGAGCGCTGGTAAGGCTGCCCAGAGAAAGAATTCCCGAGTCCCTGATTATAAGGACCCCCTCTGCCTCAGTAGGGGCGCCTTCTAGAATTGTTACCCCCTCTGTCCATACCATCATCACGTGTGGCACGGAAAGGACCCAGAGATTTTTTGTGCCACATTTTCCTGCTCCTCTGGTTCCTGAAAAAGGAATGTTGGGGATTGGAAAAGGCTAGACCTACGGCAGACATGGTCTTACCATCCTTCTCACACCTGGCCAGGGTGTCTTTAACCTTGGGGCCAAAAAGGGAAGATGCTTCAATTGGAGCATTCAGGAAGGAAGACTTGAAAGGGTCAGCAAAGTCACAGAGGCGCATCCAGGCATGGCGTCTCATAACTATGCCTGAACCCACCGCTCTACCTGCCCCTTCGGTTGCATGTGAGAGTAATCTCATGAACAAATTGGAGATAGATTCCAGGGTTGTGAGCTGCAAGGCAACTTTGTCTCTTACCTCGTCAGACACCTGTCCTGTGAGCGTTCCAGAGAGTTCGGAAACCAAGTCTCTCTGGAGCCTTGTAAAATTTTGGAAGCAATTCAGAGACCGTATGGCAAAAGTTGCTGAAGCAAAAACTCACTTCTCCAATCTGTTCACAGCCCGGGACTCCCTGTTGGGTGGATGAACAGTATGACTCTTCAGCGAGATCCTTTTTCGTGGCTGCCATCACCACCATAGCATCACCCGGTAAACCTCTAGACTAATGTGGGTTTTCCTTGGGGGGGGGGGGTAGTATCTTGTCAGGTCTCTGAGGGATCGACTCAACAGAAACAGCGTTCTTCCAGGCGCACTGCACCACGAGTTGTACCATCACCCAACAGGTGGATGGCCAGGCACGGAAAGCGTGCAGAAACAGACTCCTCGGAAAAAGGGTTAGTGGGCTTCCAATCACCCCTCTGTTTCAACATTTCAAGGATGTCCACAAAGGAGACATCAGGGGGTGACCGTGGGGACCCTTCCCCATCACTGAAATCCATATCCTCTGTCAGAGACTCTTCAGGGGAGTCTACGTGCTTCCTATTGCATTATCTCTTCTGTGGTGGCTCCTCAGCGGGGGCCTGTGAGGAGGACTCTGAAGAGGGGGTGTCCTGTAACAGGGTCTCCTGCGACTTTCCTGCTCAGTGTCCCAGGGTTGTGGCTTGTGAAAGCTGTAGCTTAGGGGAAAAAGAGGTGTGGGGTTACAATGTTGGTGGAATGCTTCCAGAAGCAAGTGCCCTCTCCATAGTTCGGAAAGCAGGTCTGCCCGAAGAGGGATGGGAGCTCGGAACCTCAAGGGACAACCTCGGAACAAGGGTCACAACCCCGCTCTGCCAAACCCGCTCCCGAAGGTGGAGCCTCAACTAGGATCAGTGCAGACAGAGCTCCCGGCACCGTGAATGGAAACGTAGACAAACACTGAAGCGTACCCTGAGCCAAAGAGCCCGCAGCCCAATCATGGTGTTGAGGAAGGCTCGGTTCTGAAGAGACTGAAGGCCAAAGGAACACTCTCGGAGCCCCAATGAGGTCCACTACAGGCACCGAGAAGGGGGGGTAGTTCTGAAAAGGACGTCGGAGCTGAAGACTTTGGAACCGGTATGGTCAAAGGAGGAGAGTAGGATGGAGTCCATAGAGAAACCAAACCAGGTCCTGCAGGTGGATGGGTCCAAGATGGAGTGGGTATCCCCCTGGCTGTCAAGAGCTGATCCACAAGACGCACCACATCAAACTCGGAAGCACTCCTGGTGAATGGAGTCCGTGGAGAAACCAACCCAAGTCCTGCAGGTGGATGGGTCCTAGATGGAGTGGGTATCCCCCTGGCTGTCAACAGCTGATCCACAAGACACTCCCAACGAGGAGTCAGGGTCGTTCTAGGAATGGACTATATACTTGCCCTAGAAAAGGATCTGTTGATGGAGAGCATCAGGTTTGTGGTGTGGATTCCATCTGCACCGATGTCTCAAGTTTGGAGACTGGAACCAGTAGCGTCAAAATTGTCATTATCAGAACCATGAAAGGACTCTGTGCCGGAGGGGCACTCAGAGCTGAAACAGAAGGTTCAGCAGTAAACGGAATCGCAGAGGCAAGCATCGAAGGTGTGCACTGTGCCGAAGCTTTGGAAAATAGTCGGTGCTGTACACAGTATCAGAGGCAAAACAGTCGCCGACAAAGGAACAGTCATAGTCAGAGCAGAAGAGGTCAGTGCCGATGAGGCAGACTTATGCCCCGAAGACAATTTCCGTACTTTAGACTTTACAGACTGGCCCTGGTCACCTGAGGGTGAAAAGGGGACAGAGTGGGGTCTTTTCTTTTGTAGGAGGGGATGAGACCTCTGTCGCAGAAAGTGCCTCTGAAAAGGGCGTCTTAAGGAGGCCCTTCAGAATCCGTTTGTTTTTGTGCTCATTGAAAGTACGGTGACTAAACCTTTGGCAAATCACACAAGGGGTTACACCGAAAAATGGAGAACCCCCAGACAATAAACGGAGTCACCATGGGAATCAATGTTAGGCAGTTTTCCCTTACAAGAAGCACAATGCTTAAACCCAGATGTGCCTTTTTTATCAGACATCATGAAAAAAATACAAATGCACACAACAAGCTAGAAGGAAACCAAGGGAAATAAGGTAAAGAGTTTTTCTTTATTTATATCTATATAGACATATGAGAAAGGGTGAAAGTAGGACAAATATCAATGATGGTATTAAAGAAATACCACGAGGGTACGGAGAAAGGCTGTACCACCAATGGTACTGAAAATTACCAAAAAGGTAGAAACAGAAGGGTAAACAGATCTATAGATAGATTCAAAGGTACAAAACTACCAAAAATACCAACAATGAATAAAAGGTAGACACAATAGCCAGGAAAATATTAAAACATTTTACACTTAGCTGAGAGCTTGGCTTGGACGCAGCTTTACGGCTATGTGGCAAATTAGATCTGAGATAACAGGGAGAAGGGCACTATGGGTAAAAGCTTAGCTCGAGAGTTTTTTTGGCTGGTGCGAGCTTGGTATTAGGCCGACTCAGTTCAGAGGACAGAACCAACAACCATCAGTGATGAATGGAAAGAAGATTAACAACATCAGATCAGGCGATTCTCCAGGCTTTCACCAGCCTCAAGAGAGACATCTAGTGGAGATGGTACAGCCAATGAATCTGACGTTTTCTTGGTCGTCTTCTTCCAGGACAGCTGGCCTTTGGCCCGGGATGATTCCACTATAGTACCCATAGCCAATAATTTAAGATGTTAGTTTTCAAGGTAACTGGCTAAACATGAGGCACAACTGCTCAAAGTCTTTGAAACAAACGCCTGACAAATGTGACAAGACAAACTGTCGTGAGAAGCACCTAAGCAAAACAAACACTGAGCGTGATGGTCCTTATGAGGAATCTGTCTCCCGCACTGGCATTTCCCTTTTCTGGATGACATGAAATCAATAACCAAAAGTAAAAAGATAAGAAGAAAACCCCAATGAGGCACTTGTCTGAAAAATAGCTTGGCAACCAGCAGAAGAATGAGCATCCAGACTGAAGGCAAAGTAGGTCTGAGGAAGGTACTTTATGCCCTATGCCATGCACGGGGAGCATACGTGTGACACACAATGTCCCTATTACAACCTAATGCTTTGGTAAACTGGCCGGATGTCAGGCTACCCTTGGCAGGGGATTCCTACTGTAAGGAATACTGCAACAAGTGATATGGAAGGACATCTTTTAAGTACAAGCCTTGATTTAGATACATAACCTAGTATAAGAACATTCAGACACAGGGATGCTAAATTTGTTCAGGCAAATAAGTAACATAACCGGTATTTGTATACACCTATCTATTCCATGCCTGTGGAATAACCCTCCATATTGCATAAGAGCTTTCCAATTCCACAGTACAAGTCAGTTTAAGAAAAAAAATGATGAATGGGTTGGATATAGGCATTTGATCCTAATATAAGAAAGTCAAGTGTATTTACATGGTCAATTTGGCTTGAAACCTTGTACAGGGAGCAGATTACAAAACTATGCTAATTCTGTCTAATAGAGAAGTTCAGTGGCTCCTTACAGTCATTCATTCTGACCAGTCAAATTTCATAAAAGGGAAATGGACATTCAGCAACATTACTAAAAGACTGCTCTCTTGACAGAGGATGCAAATATCCAAACCATGCCTCAAATGGCTCTCGCTGTTTACTCTAAGACAGCCTTTGACAGTTCAGCTTTGGAGCTTCTGTTTTGCACTTTGGAAGCCTTCCAATTCCCTGGGACACTCTTAGGGTGGAGTGTGGCCTCTAGTAAAATAATAAAGGTAATAGGCTGGCAACACACATTAAGAAACTTTGGACATGCATTACCTCAAAGTAGGACCAGACGGTGCTTATAGATGAACTTGTGGAAGTCAAGAGGAATGAACCTCAAACCAAGGAGATCATAAGCAGATTATACAAAAGTCTTATAATGGTACTCTCTCCAGAGACTGATGCTTTCACAAACGCATGGGGGGAAAAAAGTTATGTTCTTATATTAAAGTTCCACTTATGTTGTCCAACTTCATTTCATTAATCTGAGGGGCTCGGTTCTGACTGGCCACCTTCTAACAGCTTGAGACTCCAAACTTGAGCTCCTCCTACCTACCCACAATGCTCCACTCCCCCTACATTACCTCAGATCGAGTTTGCCAACAAGAACATAGTGTTCCTAAAAAGAAATTAACTATAATACAAGGATAAGAAGATTAAAATATAAATAGATCTCCCAATAACAGAACATTGGGAACTTGACCAAAGGAATAGAATTCCTGGAAAGGGAGAAGGGGGGTGGGAAGGTTAATGGAATGAAGTTGGACAACACAGACGGAATGTTACGGTAAGAACATAACTTCTTTAACTGATATTGCCCAACTTCATTCCATTAACCTGAGTCCTCAGCTACCATAATCCAGGGTGGCCATTAAGGAAATATATTCTGGAGTAACAGCAGAACTAAAAGCACCCCCTCCTGGATACCAAGTCCAATTTGTAACGAGTGAAAAAAGTATGGGGGTTTGAGCAAGTAGCAGCAGCACAAATGTCCTCAACTGAAAGAAACTCTGGACCAAAAGGCTTGAAATGTGGCCATGGACCTTGTAGAATGTGCCCTTACTGGACCTGGCAAGGTAATACCTTTAGAAGAGTAAATAAATGTAATACAATATTTCAACCATCTGGCTAAGGAAACTTTGGTCACTGCCTTACCTTTTTTTAGTGTTTGAAAAAGAAACAAACTGATCACACTTCCTGAAGGATTTAGTTCTATGGATGCGAAAACAAAGTTGTATATGCACATCAGTCATGTGTAAAGTGTACTCTTCCTTTGTTCTGATATTAAGGAAAGAAAATGGGAACATTTACTGGTTAATGTTTGTCTCTTTAGCCACCTTATGTATAAAAGGATTCATACGTAGCGTAATTCTGCCTTTATGAAAAACTAAGTATGGAAATTTTGCGGAAAGAGTCTGCAGCTCAGACACTCTCCTGGTCGAGGTAATCACTACCAGGAAACAAGTTTTCCGGTAAAGGAATTCAAGATCTACAGTAGCCAAAGGTTCACAGGAGTAATGGACCAAGGCTTGCAAAATTATAGTAAGATCCCAAGGAAGTGTAAGGTTTTTGACTGGAAGCTGTAGCAGAAAGGTGCCCCTAAGAAAAGCCTTACATAGCATAGAAGAGGCTAAAGACGCTGAGTCAAAACCAAAATGGAAGTTAGAAATGGCAGCAAACTGTACCCTTAACTGTAGAATGACTAGCACCTTCCTTGAAAAAGGAAACCAGAAAGTCTATAGCTACTGAAACTGATTCTGTAAAAGAATCAGTCTGATTCTGTTTTGCCCAAAGGGAGAATCTTTTCCACTGACATTTGTAAATTTGGCGAGCGATAGCCCTATGTGATGAAATCAAAATTTCTCTGACTGGAGAAGACAGCCTGGGAGATCTAGCCATCACTGGAAGTGGAGAAACCATGTGGTTAACTTCAGAGCCTGAATGCTGGGATGTGGATACCCAGCTGGATGAGACAATAGATCTGGACTTGGATCAAACTTCTTCAGGTGGTAAACCAAATGACACCAAAGAAAGGTGAACCAGGTTTGTCGAAGCCAAAAAGGAACAATGAGGATTCACTTTGCTTTGTAACTTGACAGCTTTCTGTAGGAACTTGGAGAGCAAGGGAAGAGGGGAAAGGCGTACAGCAGACCGGAGGGCCAAGCATGAACCAGAGCATCCTTGAGGGACTATCCCTGACGAGGGATCAAGGCACAATACTTGCTGCATTTGTCGCTGAGAGGGAAGCAAAGAGGTTGCAGCAAGGATAACCTCATTTCTGGAATACTGCATCTGCCATGGTCTGGTTCAGGGACCAGTCATGAGGCATCAGCAGCATTTTGCTAAGTGTTAGCTGGGATGTTGGATTACCCCAGAATGTGCATTGCTACCAGAAAGCGGTTGGAAGAAATTGCCCACTGCCAAACCCTCATTGTTGCTTGACAAAGGGGGGGGGGGGGTAAAGACCTGGTTCCTCCCCGTTTTTGAGGTACCAAACCACTGACATATTGTCTGTTTGGATAGTCCCCTGAAGAAGAAAGCTTTCTAGTTCTTGCAACACCAAGAACTGCACTCATCTTGAGAACACTGATATGCAAACTTGGTCTCCTGGGGCATCCATATGCCTTGGACAGTCCGGCCCAGACAATGTCACCCAACCGAACTGGCAGGCATCTGTGGTCAATGTGGAGGTTGGGAAGGGGAGAATGAAAAGTCGTCCCTGAATAACTTCTGAGGACTGGAGTCACCAAAAGGAGAAAATCCCTGCACACACGAGACAGTTTGATGGGAAGGTTCAAGGAATTTCTGAGAAGAGACTACTGTACTGTGAGGGTTCACTGAAGAATACGCATATGAAAATGTGACATGTGGAGAAGAGTTATGGTTGCTGCCATGGAGCCCAAAGCTTGTAGAATCAGGGGCGCCTGGTGTTTCAGAACAGTCAAGATCTGGCTGACATCGGATCTTAGATTTGGCACCTTGTCTGATGCAAGATAAATATGAGCCATGTGTCCCTATAAAGTCTATGGTTTACACTGGATCCAGATGAGACTTCTGCCAGTTTATGGTTATGTCCAGAGTGGAAGCTAGGTTGAGAAAGTAATCCCCAGCCTGAAGGAGTAGATGCCTGGTTGGGGCAGTGAGCAGCCAGTCATCCAGATATGGAAATATCTGATAGTCTTGCAGTCGGAGATGAGCTACTACCACTAGACATTTGATGAACACCCTGTTGACTGTGGTGAGGCCAGAAGGAAGCACCCGAAACAGGTAGTGACTGGCTTCCAGCCTGAAATGTAGAAAAGACCTGGAGCACCTGTTCATTTTGATGTGGTAGTATAAATCCTTGATGTCTATACAGCACCTTCAGTCGCCATAAGATAGATTGAATTGTGACAATCCTGAACACTGTTTCACTGACTTGTTCAGATAGGTGGGATCCAAGATAGGCCGCAGGTCCCCTGTCTTTTTGGATACTAAAAGAATATGGAGTAAACGTCCAATCTGACTTGATTGGGGGAACCTCTTGGATAACTTTTGCAGCACCTTTCTTATTTCTTGGGCAGCGTCCTCCCTCTGCCTGGGTAAAACATTGGGAAGGTGAAATATTTGTTCGGGAATGTCAGAAAAGGGAATGGAATATCCTCTGGATATGATCCTTAGCACCCATTTCTCATGTATGATGGCCTTCCAGGCATCTGGGTGTAAGGAAAAACGTCCCCCAACTGCTTTCAGAGGAGAACAGTTGGGGAACTGTTCAGGATTGCTGGAAAGGCTTGTCCGGGGCAGGTTCCCGCAACCCTTGATTTTGTGGACCCCTTAGGCAATGTGGGAGGCATCTACCATTCTGACCATATCCTTGTGGGAGGCATCTACCATTCTCACCATATCCTCCTCTGCCTCAGGAGGAAAAGTCTCCCCGAGTATCCTGGAAAGGACCCTGCGACTTCCGAAACTATGTACTACTACACTGGTTGCCAGACAGGGTCCTTTGTGGAGTAGAAAAATGGATCCTGATGGCAGAGTCTTACCAACTTTCTCACTCTGGGTCAAGGTGTCGCGTACAGTGGCCCAAAACAAGGTGGAGCCATCAAAAGGGGTATTAATGAAGGACTGCTTAAAAGGCTCCACAAAAATCACACAGCCTCATCCAGGCATGTCCCCTAATCACAATGCCAGAACTGGCTGTCCTTGAGGTACCCTCCGCAGCGAGAGAGATAAGCCTCATGGACGCATTAGGTAGGGAATGTAGGGTGGCCAACCTAGTGGAAATAGACTACCACTCCTTGTTAGATACGGACCCCGGGACAAAGCTAAAAAGTTCCTTAACTAAGTCCCTTTCCAGCCAGGTAAAACGAGCCAAGCAGTTCAACACATGAAGAGCAAAGGTATATGAAGTGTAGACCATCTTACCAAATCTGTCCAGAGCCCGGGATTCTCTATTTGGGGGGTGGACAGGGAGCTTTCCTGAGTGAGATCTTTCTTAATGGCTGCCGCCACAACCAGGGCATCTACCAGAATTCCTTAGGGCTAAAACTGTTTCCTGGCTGGGGGGCTTAAAATTTTATCTGTATGTTTGGGAAAGGTTCTACTGTATCCAGTTCCTTCCAAGCCCTCGATGACACCAACTGATCAGTGGGGTTGGCCAGGAGTGGGAAGCCAGGTAGTATATGGGCCAGCCAGGAAAGACTCCCACAACATTAACTCCTTCAGGGAAGGGGTTTGGAAGGACCATCCACCCTTCTGGTGAACGATTTCAAGAATGTCTCCAAAGGAGACCTCATCGGGTGGAGATTTGTCAGACCCTTCACCTTCCACAAAATCGGTATCTGTGGTGAGGGATTCCAGATGGGAATCCACCTGCCTCCTTTTATATGGTCTCATTCAAGGGACCTCCTCGTAGGGATGCTCCCGGGAGGTGTTGGAAGGAGCTTGGGGATTCACTGAGGGAACAGTGTGGAGGCTTTCTGGGACCAGCTGTCCATGTGGTAGCTTAGACGTCTCAGGCACAGTTCCAGAGTGGGATGGGGGGAGTTCCATTGCAGTAAGTGCTGAGGGTCTCCTAGGAACAAAGAGGACCCTCTCCACAACCTCAAACACGGAAGAACTCCAGACTAGCTGAAGCTGTCTCACCAGAGCCGAAGCCACTGGGGTAGACAACTCCCACAGGGAATGGGCCTCCCACTCCAAGGGGGCAGTCAGAGCTGAGCTGTCAAAGGCTGAGGCCCTGATGGGAGGAGACAGTTCCGAAACCTTCGGAGGTTGAAGTCAACCTTGATGCTATGGCTCTGAGACATGCTCGGAACAGAGCAAGTTGGGGGGAATGTTGGAGACTAAGAAGAAATCTGTATTGGTTCAGACAACCCAGCAGCGGGACCCAATGGAACAGACAACTCTAAAACTGAGGGATGAATTGGAGAAGAAGCTACAGGCTGGAACAGAGAGAGCCTCATGGATCCGGAAGTGGACAGGGCAGACACAAGCCCCATCTGGATCGGTGTCTCAAGGAACTGCCTCATGAGCTTAACATACCTAGAGGACAAGCTTTGGGAAGAACTAGACAAAGCCTACGAGGGGGGCCTGGGTGGGGTCTCTGTGGTGAACAGGATGGAGACCACCTGGAAGGCACTGGCAAACAGGACCCTGGCACCAACACAGCGGCAAACAATGCTGAGGGAACGCCACTCAGCCCAACAGTCATGGAGGAGGAACAGGGCAGCAGGGAGGTAGAGGTAAGGGAGCTCGGAGCCAAATGTATCAGTTCCGAGGAGGACTGTGCGGGAGATGGTCTCCTGGGAATCCTTGGGCTTCTTAGCCGGGGGTTGAACCTGTGGTCTGGAAGGAGCCCCCGGGGTGGGGGAAGGAGGAAGCAAACCCTTTAGAATGAGTTTGCTTCTTCTATCCACCAGAGTCCTAGGGATGAAAAGCCTTGAAAAAGTTGCAAGGGGCATCCAGGTGCAAAGACCCCAAACAGTAGACAGACTCCCCAGGGGCATCAGATAAGGGAATCTTCCGCCCACACGAAGTGCACTTTTTAAAACCCAACGGCTTTTGATTAGCCATATAGAAGAAAAAGAAAAGGAGGAGGAAGAAAACTTTTTTTTTTTTTCAAAGCCTAACAGACGGAACCCAAAAGATAGAAAAAGAAGGCAAAGGAGAAGGTAGAACAGGTAGGAAGTACAAAAAAAAAAGGGAAAAACTCACCCAAAATACACTAATGGAGATGCTCAAGCTGGAACTCACTGCTAACATTAAGCACAGCAAATGAGATCAGAGGTAACGTAGGGGGGAGCAGGGCAGTAAGAGTAGGTAGGAAGAGCTCAAGTTTAGAGTCTTGAGCTGTAAGAAGGCGGCCAGTCGGTTCCGAGCATCGGAACAGAGTCCCTCAGGTTAATGGAATGAAGTGGACGACATCAGATTATAGAAATTCTTATATACATTAAAAGCTGGGGCACAATTACTCTATGCAATAGGCATGCCATGTGATATATTGTTTGGTTGGCAGTATCTCCATAATTATTTGCACATCCCATCAGAAAATCTTAGAAGGCTTCCCGGGATAGATTCTACCTGCTGGAGATGTGATGAGACTAACCTAGGAGACTGGAGGCAATATCTCGTATATGATTAAGTTTTGAGAGGACATTAAAAACCATATAACTATCTTTGGCAGGCAAGACTTGAAAAAGACACATCCTGGCAATTACTGCTGAATACAATAGGGAAGGGTGGAAAAGAGCTGAGGCAAACATGGACTTTGTGCCTCTCATAGCTAGAAAATATATTACATGGAGGTGGAAGAACAAAGTTTAGTACTGAATTATTGTATTTGCTTAAGAAGGAATCATGAGTAAAGAACCAGATGTGAAGAGATAAGCTGACACACAAATAGAGGTCATGGACATTTTTCCTCCCATGCAAGTTTAGCAATTAAGATTAATGGCCTTGGCAGAATGTGGTCTATGGTCACTTCCCAACCAGCTCTCCAGATGCCTCCAATGATACTGGACATTAACAAATCCTTTTGCATTTTGGCCCTCAAAACAAAAAAATGATGACCTGCTATTTTCAAGAAATGTACAATCAAATTAATTTGTGCTAGTCTGTACAGTACTGTATATAATCAGTAATACTGTACTTTAGTTTAACTGCTGACATCTTTTTCCCTTAGTTGATGTCAGCTGACATAGAGGGAAAAAGGTTATTTATCTTAAACAGCACAGCTGAGGTTATGCTAGCAGTTCATGGTAAGCATAAACAGTAAGAAGTATTTGGCTGGAACTCTTGGTGCTAAATGTCAACCTTTCTCATAAGTGTACTTGTTGCAACAACTGTATTAACAAATTCATCTTTGTAATGAAGCGTCTAGATGGGTAAATAAGTTCATGTTCCGACAATATTCAAGGCATGCCTACTAATCACTCCTCATAATTACTGTATTAACTTTTTATTATGCAGATACTTGTCAGCATAGTTTTGACTGGTTCCCTTGAAGTTAAGAGTTTACAATTATACTGTTCATAATACAACTGTCTGCTCTAACACTGTAACAGATTACATGCTAAATGTTTACTCAGCATGGAACAAACTATTCCAACTGTTTATGCTATAATAAAGTATGTATGAAAACAGAAAAACTATCTGACTGGAAACTGGGAGTACACAGGTATATTCACAAGCAGGCCGAGGCTGACACAAGTACCTTCAGTGAGGCATAAGAGAGGTAGGTGAAAGCCAATCATACCGAAGCTGAACTTGGATCCTGGTATCTACAAAGGTACCAGAGAAGGTTCCCACTTGGCTAAGTACAAGTCCCCTGTATTGTTTCCTAACCTCCTACATAATATTTAGCACATTGTATCCGTACATGGGATATTGGTTCATATAAGCTGTCAGCCTCAGATAGGCTTCAGGATGGGGTGTAGCAAGGACCACTTGTTTTGAGTCAAGATGTCAAAATCAGCTTTAAACTGGTCAGGTTCAGTATGAAAAAAAAAAGTTACCTGGACCAAAAGTAAGTTGCTAACATTATTTGTTCTCTCTCCTCCTTGACCTTTCATAATATGATGGGGATTAATGATATAGGAGGGAAATGTGTAGAGAAACAGATCTGCCCATGGTATGAAGCAGGCAGCCCTTGTTCAGGTTTCTGGAACTGCAATCCTTGTACAAAACTTCGTGAACTGCCTGTTGTCTGGAAAAGCAAATCAACTGGGCGGTGCAGTGGTGCAGCAGTTAACGCTGTCGCCTCACAGCAAGAGGTTCTGTGGTTCGATTCTCAGCTGGGGTGCTTTCTGTGAGGAGTTTGCATGTTCTCCCTGCATTCGTGTGGGTTTCTCCGATTTCCTCCCACATTCTAAAGACATGCGTCTGGAGCATTTCTCCCCAGGCCTCCGCTGAAAACAGGATCTGTGGAACCCAGCCGGACATTCCTGGTCAACAAATGTTTAAATAAATAAAAAATAAATAAAAACATTATACCCATATTTCGGACAAAAAAAACCCCTCAAAGACAGCTGCAACTGCTCCCGCTTCATTGACAAAGGTTAATATATGCATCCAGCTTAAAAAAAAACATAAAAAAGGCCAATATATACCCTGGCCCCATCCTCACAGATAGCTTTAATCAAGTCACAAACTACACCTACAGTAGAAAGTAGTCTAAACACAGACCCATAAACAGCAAATATGTACTTAGTTTTTACTTCTTTTTTTCACTGGGTTTAAGACATAGCTACACACCAATTAAGGTTTACTCAAGTGCAACATTTGATTAGTACTAATGTACAATTCTATCTTCACTGAAAAACGCATCAAATTTAAACATACACTGTAAAATCCAAATCCAGCTCCAGACAAGTGACAAATGGAGTACCTCAGGGTTCAGACCTGGGACCACTCTTGTTTGGCATCGACTTCTCTTAAGTACAGGCCAACACTAAGGGACGCCGGCTAACAAAGTTCGCAGATGACTGCAAACTGGGAGCCATTACTGAATCCCAAAATGATGTGAATATTCTACAAAAGGGCCTTACAGAAGCAGATGCTTGGTGCCAGAGCCATGGGCTCAAGCTTAATGCCAAGAAATGTACAGTTATCCCCTATCTGGAAAAAAGATGTACCCGTGAATTACCACATAGGTGGCAGTACACTAAACACCGAAAGTGTGATGAGAGACTTAGGGGCACAGGTGGACAGTGGTCTCACCTTCGATAACCACATCGCCACAACTGTCAGGAAATACTTCAATGTGGCACACCTCATCACTAAGGGCTTTTTATCCAGGAAAAAGGAGGTCATTGTCCCACTGTACTCACCCCTCATTAGACCCATTATACAGTATAATGCACCGTTTGGTATGTACCTCACAAGACATCTGCAACAGCTGGAAAGGCCGCAGAAATACGTCACTAAAAGAATCACAGGCTTAAAGCAGATGCCCTATGCTGACCGTCTAAAAAAATTCCAGCTATACTCTGTGGCATATTGTCTACTCAGAGGCGATCTCTGCTTAACATACAAGTCCATGTCAAACCCTGAGTTGTTGGGACATGCTCCGCTTTAAGAAATCCCAATCCTTCAGAGCCACATGCTCCAGGGACCTAAACCTTGTCATCACAATGAACAAAACATGCTGGAGGGATAGGTTTCTGACCCAGAGACTCTCCATACTCTGGAATAGATTGCCCATACATGTCAAGTAGAGTGCCTCCTTGGCCCTCTTTCAAAAGGAACCTTGACGATTGGACAGGAGATAGGAAATTCACCCCGGGGATCACGTCAGTCGCCCTGCTAGACAGGGGTCCAGGGAAATAAATATTGTGGGAAGAAATACCCAGGGAATTGTTATGGCTAGGCTTGTATAGGCCCTAGGGCCAACAGCCTAGTACCAACCTATGAACCTATATAATTCTTCAACATCCATGTAATAGTCTGCTACTTGTCCACTACCTGTGTCTGGAATTACGTTAAAAAGGAGCCCAGGAACATTGCACACATCAGATTATCAAAATTAAAAATAAATAAATAAATCTAGCTAATCACTGGCAAGTGCATAACCAGCTAAATCATGTTTTAATATCCTAACACGTGTTCAAGCAGGGTTTTAAAAATCCAATTAAGGAACAGGGAAATGCCAGGAAACAATGCTGGAGAAAGGCCTGCAGGAAATGATTCAACCCTCAGCAAGAATCAGTTATCCACTTGTAGAGAATAAGGAAGGTATCGGATCCAAACACTTGCTCAGCAATTCAAGCCTCCACCATCCTTATCCATCAGCTGGATCTCAAAAAGAAAAAACTAAAGCTAAACAACAGCAGTAAATAACGCAAATCACTATTTTCCTCTTAGTTTTGCGGGGGACAAGTAAAGTACAGTTTTGTACCTACCATAAATGTAGATGTTCGAAGATCTACATTGCTGCAGTCCTTACACTTGGGTAGTCCGCTGTCCTCGGTCGGCCCGAATATCAAAGTATTAGGCTGACGTCGGTCAAGGCGCTTAAGACTGACATCAGAACGTCAGGGTACAAATGCGCATGACCGACGTCATATCCTCAGTCTTTTCTTGCCCCAGATGTCAGAAGACCCTAAAAAGAAAGGCCAAAACCAAAAGACAGCAAAAAACAACCAACCACCCTTGCACTAATCATATGTACAATATATACAATATCCACAATATTTACAACCCAAACCACACCACCGCCTCTAACTACAGAGGGGAAGGAGGGAGGGAAATTGGACTGCAGCAATGTAGATCTTGAACATCTACATTTATGGTAGGTACAAAACTGTACTATGTTCTTCATCTCACATTGCTGCAGTCCTTACACTTGGGTAGAATCCCAAAGCAGAGGTAAGGGAGGATGGCAAAACTATAAAGCATTAGGTGCTGCCAAAATGCCCTGTAAGATTGCAGTGGCAAAGCCAGCCCTAGATTTAGAGTAAAGAGGAAGGTGGTAATGCTTAGAGAAAGTATGCACTGAACTCCAAGTGGCTGCCTCTAAAATATCTTTAGTTGCCACCCCTTAAAAAGCTGTAGAAGTGGCAGTAGCCCTAGTGGAATGAGGCCTAATCCCAGCTGGAATCTCCTTACCATGATGGGAATAACAGAAAGCAATACAAAACCCAATCCACTTAGAAATAGTTTGTTTTGAAACAGGCTTGCCCTGAGAACCCAGAGCAAATGAAACAAATAACTGCTGAGACTGCCTGAACCCTTTAGTTCTGCTCAAATAATATCGCAACTGCCTGTGTATATCCAAAGTGTGCAAAATCTTCTCCCCTTTATTTTGGGGGTTTGTATAAAAAGTAGGCAAATGAATAGTTTGGTTTAAAGCCACACTAGAAACCACTTTAGGCATAAAGGAAGGATTAGTACAGAAAGATACTCTGTCCTTATGGAAAATTAAGAAAGGCTCAACTGCCATAAGAGCCTGTAATTCAGAAACCCTTCTCGCAGAGGTAATGGCCAACAAAAAAGCAGTCTTCCATGATAAATATTTCAACTCGGCAGTAGCTGCAGGCTCAAAAGGTTGTAGAGTGAGTTTCTCCAACACAAAATTGAGATCCCAAGCAGGAGTAGGAGCTCTACGGGGGACTTATATTCTTTGCCCCTCTAAGGAATTGCTTAAACAAAGGATGAGAAAACAATGGTGGGTCACAGTCATAGTGAGCAGAAATTGCTGCAGCATGAACCTTAATAGAAGAGAAGGACAAACCTTTGTCCAGTAACTCAGCAAGATATTGAAGAGCCACACTTAAATTAGGCTTAGAAACATCAAATTCCTTTGCTGCACTCCAAAATAAAAATCTCTTCCATTTATCTGCGTACACTTTCCTTGTACTAGGCCTTCTGGCCTCCAAAATAACATTCAAAACTTGCTGTGGCAGCTGAGACCCTCCAGGGTTTAAAACAGAATATGCCAGGCTGTTAGGTGAAGACAGTGAAGTTTGACATTGAGTAAATGACTGTTCTCCTGAGACAGCAGGTGTGGAATTGAAGGCAAAGGCCATGGAGGCTCCCGTACCAGACTTCTCAGTAATGGGTACCAGTGCTGTCGAGGCCAATCTGGAGCTATTAAAATCATCTTTGGCTTGTCCTGTCTGACCTTTAGGAGTACCTTTGGGAGGAGAGGCAGAGGTGGAAAGGCATACACATGAAGATTGCTCCAATTGAAAGAAAGAGCATCCACTTTCCAAGCTGTGGGATGAAACCTTTTTGTGCAAAACTTTGGCAGCTGGTAGTTTAGTGGAGAAGCGAACAGATCTATGTCTGGAGTTCCCCATGACACTGTCAATTTCTGAAATACATGAGGATCCAATTTCCACCGTGGGGATCCATAATCCGCCTGCTCAACACATCTGCTAAGGAGTTCTGTGCTCCCGGCAGAAACCTTGCCTGAAGATTTAGCTGTAAACTGAGAGCAGTCTCCCACAAAATCATTGCTTGTCTGCATAGAGGATAAGAATGTGTTCCCCCTTGCTTGTTGATGTACCACATGACAGTTGTGTTGTCTGTTAGAACCAACACCTGCCCTGGAAGAAGTAAATCCTTGAAAGCCATTAATGCAAGTTGGACTGCTAACATCTCCTTCAAGTTGATATGTAGATGTTGTAGTCTGGCAGGCCACGTGTCTTGTATCCACTTTCCATTTAGATGAGCTCCCCAAGCTTTGTCTGAGGCATCTGTCGTTAGAATCTGACTCGCCTCTGGCCGGGTCACAGAGAGTCCCTTGTTTAGGTGACATTCCTGAGCCCACCACAAAAATTCCTTTTGAATGCAAGGTATTATCTGAATGACAGTGTCCAAATCTTGGCAGTGCTGTGTCCATACATTTTGAGATACCATTGTAGCTTCCTCATATGCAGTTTGGCATTGGGAAGCACCAGAATACAAGATGCCATGAACCCCAAGGCTTGAAGGACTGTCCTTGCAGTCAGCCTGGACTGATGAGACAATTGATGGAAGTAAAGGGAAAGACTCTTTTGTTTGTCCGGGGTCAAAAAGGCCATCTGGGATGCTGTATTCAGTCTCACACCCAGAAAGCACATGTCCTGAGAGGGTACTAGACTGGACTTTATTTCGGAATACCCCAGGCATCTTAGCACTGCTATCACATATTGCAAATGATGAAGAAGTTCGTCCCTTCCTTGAGCCAGAATCAGGCAATCGTCCAAATAAGGATAAATCTGAATTCCTTTTAGCCTGAAGAAAGCTATCACTGGAGCCAGAACCTTCGTGAACACTCTGGGCGCAGTAGATAAGCCAAAGGGCAATGCAGAGAACTGATAATGAGAAGTCCCAGCCCGAAAACGCAGATACTTCCTGCAACTTAGCCTGATAGGAACATGAAGGTAAGCCTCCTTGAGATCCAGAGTCACCATCCAGTGATCTTTGCCCAGCAGAGGTAAAAGCTGTTGTAACGTCAACATTTTGAACTTGGGAATGTCCAGATAGGTGTTGAGGATAGATAAATCCAAAATTGGTCTCCACGTGTTCCCCTTCTTTGGTACTAGGAACAGGCGAGAATAAAATCCTAGGCCCACTTCTGGCAGAGGGACCGGCTGTATGGCCCCTATTTGAAGCAGCAGAGAAATTTGTTTGTGAGCCTCTATTCTTTGCTGAGGAGGAACGTCTGGCATGCCTTTGAAAGGAGGCAAGGTATGGAAATAAAACTTGTAACCTTGGTGTATGATATCCAATACCCATCTGTCTTGGGTAATTAAACTCCAATTTTCCTTGAAGAGTGCCAACCTTCCTCCCAAAGGTGCTGCCAGACAAGAAGGTTCTGGCAGCTGAAAAGTTAGGTCATTGGGCCTGTTTACGAAAGGACTGGCCCCTGCCCTCACCCGAAGACTGTGCAGGTGAACTCCCTGTTCTAGGTCTGAAAGAGCCCTGAGCTCTGCCCCTACCACGCCTAGATCTACCCCTAGACTGTGAATCATAAGAAGGGTACGCCCACCCCTTAGCAGGCCAATTCCTACTAAATTTCGGAGGCTGAACTTGCAAAAAATCTTTAACAGTCTGCATAGACTTAGCCTTGTCTTCCATTTTCTTTAAGACTGCTTCCACAGGTGAACCAAACAACACATCAGACTGTAAAGGAGCATCTAAAATCCTTGTCTTAACATGGTCAGATAAATTCTGATCCCTCAGCCAGGCGTGCCTGCGAAGAACTGACCCAGTGGCAGCCACCCTAGAGGAGGCCTGTACAGCATCAAAACCACATTGTAAAGAGTGCTTACCCTCCTGTTCAGAAACATGTACCAAATCTTGTAATTCTTTACACTCAATACCTTCCGCCAGAGCATCAACCTTAGACTTCAATTGAGAAAGAAGATAGTTTTGATATTTCAACATATGAAACTGGCAATTCAAAGCCCTCATAGCTAAGGTGGAAGAAGTATAGACTTTCTTTCCCCATCTATCCAAAGCCCTGGCCTCTTTATCTGGAGGAACCAGATTTTTTACAACAGAGGCCTTGACACCCTTAGGTCCCTGACTAACAGTTTCTGGGTCCGCCCTAGGACTCTTATAAAGATAGTTATGAGCTTCAGGCACCCTGTAATACCTGTCCGGTTTAACAGGAGCAGGAGGCAAAGAATCAGGATTAAGTGAAGCCTCTGCAAACACATCTTCCACAACATCCAGAACAGGTGGTATAGCCAAAGGCCTATGCTGGGGTAAAAGCAAAAATTCCCTAAGCCTTTTCCTGGAATCAGAGAAGTCCTGACCTTCCCACTTAAAATGTTCCCTCATGGAATGAAGAGTCTCTGGAAAAATCCTCTGGAGGAGAAGCAGAAGGAGTAGAATCATCCACATCAGAATCAGAATAAGGAGAATACTCCTGCAAGTCTTCAGCCGAAGACTCTGAAACATCCGAAGCCTGGTCAAAACTCCCCAACTCTGGTTCCACCCTAGGCCTCTTATCAGGAGGGGGCAAAGAACCTCTAATCAAAGTAATTAAATCTTCTGCCATTTTAAGCATGTGCTTCTTGGGCACAGATCCTGAAGAACTAGGAGTGACACCAACAGAAGCTAAACCTGGCCTGCCTCTGGGAGAAGCCTTAGAAACAGAAGGAGAGGGCCTAACCACCCTAGGAAGGGAGGGGAGTACAGTAACCTGAGAAGCCCCTTCAGCCTGACCTGCCTCCTGAGAGGCCACATCCTGCAATATCAAAGTCTCCCCCTGGGACTCCAGAGAAGCCTCCGGGAACCACCGGTTCCACTGGCCTCTAAAGAACCGGCGTCCGCACGGACGACTCTTCTTGCCTGGGTTTAGCTGCTTTGTCTTTGCGCTTCTTGAAGAAGCGGCCGGAGCATCCGACGGCATATTATAATTGCACCGCTTCCCAAAGACCAACCTGGCACAATCTAACCTTCGCTAATAGTGCGCTTATTGAACCTAGCACAAAAGCGACACCCAACAACGCCGTGCTCAGGCCCCAAACAAGGAATACACAAAGTATGATAATCTCTATGCGGTATCTGTTTCCCACAAGAAATACAGTTATTCACTTTTTCTGACATCCGGTAAACCACTGAGGCAAGAAAAACTAAAATATTCTAACGGGTACTTAGCCAACTTTGACTCGGTCTGAAACTCCGAATTCGAAAAATTTCAGAACGCCGAACGGCACTTGCAACGCTGCTTCTGCATCGGACCATGCGGCAAAAAAGACTGAGGATATGACGTCGGTCATGCGCATTTGTACCCTGACGTTCTGATGTCAGTCTTAAGCGCCTTGACCGACGTCAGCCTAATACTTTGATATTCGGGCCGACCGAGGACAGCGGACTACCCAAGTGTAAGGACTGCAGCAATGTGAGATGAAGAACATCCCCTGTACATCTCAACAGCTGTGTCTACCACCCCTGCTACTTATGCACACTAACTGTGAGATAATAATCATACTTTTGAGAAAGGGGAACACTCCACGACACAGGAATCTGAGACTGACCCATTTTCAAACATTTGGGTTTGCTATTTCCGGACTCAAATTTTGGAACGTAAAACTGTTACCCACAAAATAGCCTTTCAGTTATAACAGCTAAAGTCAAAAACCTGAACATTGACCCCTGACTCACTACAGAATAATGAGTCAATTGAAGTATGGACATAAGACAGGGCTAAGCTTCTTAAGGCCTTCTGCATGCTGCGCTCCTGAATGGGATTTTATGTATGAGCACTTCTGCACCATTTCAAGAGTCATCACATGCATAGCAGTGGACAAATTCACTGATAATGATGGGGTCTGGAATGAAGTGCCAGTTGCATTCACTGATGTCATGACCCTTAACAATGAAGCAAGGCAGGAGTTACGAAGGTTTTGGTTCATGATCATATTCAAAAAGCTTCTGTTCCTTAGGCACTGAATTCATGAACTGTCTAATAATGATTACTAGGAAGGGCTCCAAACAGAGAGAGTGGTTAGGGGGAAAAAAAAGACTACCAAGTTGTACATGCCACAGTCCAAAGGAACAGTTGACTTAACATTTTTAAAATGCTGTCTACAGATGTACAAGACAAAAGTAACTAAAGTGTCATCATTTCAGACTGTCCCTCAAAAATCTGTCAGTTCACACTATTAAAACTCTAAATTCAGTGCATAATCTCTAGCATCAAGTTAATTTTTTTATAATACAGATAACCACATGTGAACTATATGCACTCATTAACCTCCCAGAGGAGAGCATTGCGTACCCTGTCGAGGTAGAGAACTCCACTCTCATCCATGTTGAAATGTGCCTTGATACCTTTAGATTCCTCATCTGCATGCTTCTTAAAACTCTCTCCTACTCCCTTTAGCTTCACAGTTGTAAGATTCTGGGACCCAAACACCCTGCAGAAATAAAATGTCAACAGCAAATGATTTTCGGTTCTTGTAGGGGAGAAAAAAAAAAGATAAATACAGACTAAATCTGAGAGATATAAAAAGCATTAGTATAGAAAAATGATGCAACACTCTGAAGAGGGTGTGTTCAACAGTGAAAAGTCCCACATTCCTAATAATCTTTGGAATTCTGTCAATACAAAGTTAGAAGGATCCACATTTCACAATATGAAGGACTAACTTTCACTGCAGAGTAACAGTTCAATATCTGCAAACATCATATGACAAAAGATATCTAAGTGACTCTCCAGAATGCTGCAGCACCCAAGTGCGTATGAAGTCAGACTTTTGACAACTTCACTATCTCTAAAATGTGGCGCAACCATACTGATTCAGGTTCATCAGGCAATTATGCCATATGGCATCACAGCACTGACCACATAAAACAGACAGAAACCATCAAATCACGAAAAGAAAACATGTTTGTATTTTTAACAATAGCATAAAAACTTACAAAGATGCCACCACAATTTTGATTCATCAGGTTTGCTTCAGTATGGCAGTTTGTTTATTTACAAACCAGCTTAATCGTACCATCACTGAAGCCCCATCTGGATGCTTGTAACCCAAATATTTTATCTATTTATTTTATTATTTAACATTTGTTGACGGGGAAAGTCCAACTAGGACAGAGCCTATTTTCAGCAGAGGCCCAGGGAGAAATTCTCTACATGCATGTCTTTGGAATGTGGGAGGAAACCGGAGTACCCAGAGGAAACCCACGCAAACGCAGGGAGGACATGGAGACTCCGCACAGAAGGCACCCCAGCCGAGAATTGAACCAGAGAACCTCTTGCTGTGAGGCAACAACTTTGACCGCTGCATCACTTTACCGCCTGAAAAAAAAACAAGCAAGTAGAACAGCAAATAAATACATCTCAAAACATACACTTTAAATTACATGATTCAGATTAGGGATCTAAAGCTCGTGGCCATCAGGCCTCAAGCAGTCCTCAACAGCATAATGCTGGAAGAGAAGTTACTGCACTATTTGGATGAGTGCACCTAGCCCTCATGCATCTCCGACAGTCATTTGAGTTCAACACCCTGATTTAGACTGGAAAGGCCATCAGCAGCAGTAGTACTTAAATGCAAGAGTACATATAGCAAGCCATATTTTTAGGAATAACAAACTAGGCAGTTACACTTAGGATGCACTTCCCTTGACACAACTATTTACTGAATAGATGACAATTTAGGTAAGAATGAAACTTACAGTTGTGTGGTATCTACAAGGTAGAAGACATTACAACAGTACTGTAGGTTACAGGATTTACTCACCTACCACAGTATTATGTCTCTGGTAATTTCCTCCCATTATCATCTGTGACTTTGATAAATGATCTTCAGAACCCATTTATCTGAAACTATCTGTTGCTAAAGACAAAAATGGGGAGACTGACTTTCTGGAAGGGAAAGGAGACTATCAGGGTGAAAGACCAGCAATGGAATAGCACAAGCCAACCGCTGATCCTCAAAAACCCACAAGGGAATGTTCTCTTCGACAGAAGGAAAGCTTTGAAGGGGATGGTGCTCAAACTTGACTTCTTAGGCAGCTCTGTTTGAGCTACCTAACAGTTTGTGTGTGTGGAAGTTGGTCATCTGCAATATTCTTGGCAGAAAGGAATCTGTGTGGTTGCCTAATCTCTTTCTTCCATGTCTGCGGATACATCACATCACTGTGGTGCCGTCTATGAAAATGTGCAAGATTTCCTGTGTCCAAATAGGCTTGAATACCTTGATGGCCAATATTTTATGCTGATATTTTCTTCTAACTGGGTTTTGTCTCAGAAGCCTTGGATCCTCAACTTTACCATGTGGGCTCCCCAGGTTGTGCCTGAGATGTTGGTGATTAATGTCTGGTCATTCCAATCTCGTCTGCAAAGCATTTCCTGCATATTAGCATATACTCTTTCTTCATGAAGTGGCAATCGTAACATGGAGCACAGCAGGGATTGGACATGCTGGTACGCGTTCCTCAGGCACCACCATAGCTTACTCATGTGAAGCCTTAAACTATGGGGTATCACAAAATGGAACAGGCCATGTAGCCCAGCACGTGCTCAGGAATTCCCTTCCAGTGATGGTTACTGTACTGAAGCAAGATAACAGGAAAAACAATAAAAAGGCCATCTGGTGTTCTGTATCTAGCAGTGCCCCTAGTAACAGAGGTTTGTTTACTGAATATCAGATGAGATTTTGGAACACTGAAAGAGCCCCAAGTTATAAAAGTATGCAAGACTGATGTGTATGTAAAAGCCTTCTTAATCCCCTCTGGAGTTGCTGCCTGAATGAGGAAGTCATCCAGGTAAGAGAATGTGAATGCCCTTGGTTCTGTACAGGCAATTTCTGGAGATAGGCACTTTGCAAACACACTGGGTGCAGTTGATAAACGTGTTGAACTGGTAGAGGCAACCTTCTCCTTCAAATACAATAAACAGTCTGTCCAAACTCAGTACAAGTCCAGGAGTATGCATACGCTAGGCCAGGACAACCATGCAAGTTTATAACAGGAGAAATAAAAGATTCTTCAATGTTAGCATTCCGATGTCTGGTATCTTTAGAAATTTGTTTAGTCTTGAAATGTCCAAGATGGGTCTCTAAAAGTCCCTTCCTTTCTTAGAATTAGAAGCAGACTACAGTAAGAATATTCCTACTTCTTCGTCTAGTACTCTGACTCCCTGTAACAGGATGTCTTGTAGTGAAAACTGGACTAAGTGTGCTTGGACTCTGGGAACTGGCAAGATACCAAAGAACTATTGTCTTAAGAAACTTAGTTTCCATCCCTGTCTTTAAATTTGAAGAACGTGTTTGCCTTGGGTGATTTTCCTCCACTGTTTTACAAAGAGGTAAAATTCTTTGTGGGGAAGGACAGGAGGAAGATGTACTGTGGAGGATGTGGAATGAGATTGGTTTTGGGAGGGACAGATGAGCATGAGTGAGGCAGCTATTCTCCTTCTTGGGGTCTTAGCTACGAGGACAACCAAGCTTTCCCTTTTGGTCTACTTACCATTTTTTTTCTTATAGCAGCCTTTCACACCCTTCTGCTGTTTTCCATTGTCTTTCTTCTGTAGTAGTTTCCTGCTGCATTTTGATATAGGAAAGTGAAACTATTTGACAGATCACAAGCTTCCATCAACCTTTGCTGCTGAGGGCTCTAAAGAGAAGTTCCTTCACCAGTGGCATATTAAGTAGCTCTGTTTTAATCTTTGGCAGGGTTATGTCCTCAGTCAACTATACCTCCTTAATATGGACTCTGTAGCTGCCACCCTGCAAGAAATTACTGCATCAGTCACATTTGAGGACTTAGCCAACTGAAAACTGAGGTTGTGTGGGTCTAGTACTCATTTCACAAAGCTGTTTTCTATCCCTTCAACCTTTTTCTTTAGCTAGAACAGGAAAGTACCAAGAAACTTCAGCATGCTGTAGTATGGTATGTGTATGTTTGGCAATTAAGGGCCATGGCATCCTCCTGATGGTGAAATCAGAGGCATTGGTGGTAATAAGCACCATGGCGGGGGGGGGGGGGGCTGCCATCCTCGGACCTTGAGGAACAAGGATATCTACTGAATTTAAAATCTCAAGGATCTCCCTACAGAGAGGTTTTTTTTTCCTATTTTGGTATGAGGATCTAATCCATACCACTGCTGTTTATCTGCTGACATGGTGAATGACTAACAGAGTCACAAGTCTTTGTTTGGCCTGGTATGCCTGAACAGCTGCCTGTCATTGTCTGGGATTAATGTCATCAGAAAGACCTGCTAAAATAAAGAAACAGAAAATACAGCTGGGTAAAATCTTCCCATAACAGTAGATGTCTCTCTTCATTGCTACAGTATTTCTAACCGAAGGGATCTCCAGCCATTATACCAAAGCCTTCTTTTCTTACAGGTGCCATACATCACATATATGTTCCCCGCACAAGGTGTAGGCCATAAAGGTGACATATGGATGCGCACACAGCTGAAAAAGCCCCAGGCGGAACAGAATGTCCCTAGGGACAAGGGTGAACATGTACATCTAGAAAAGGAAAAGGGAGAAAAGCTCCTTGGTCAGGAGGGCAAGAAAGAATAGGTTAGAGTAGAGGGGACAAGACGGAGAGAGACCACGAATACGGCAACAGTTAAGAGATGGACATTTACTGCTATGTTAAGATTTTACACAACTGTGCTACATCCTTCTGCATCACCGCTGAGGAGAGAGTACAAAAGCTCAAGAGGAAACCTGGCAGGAGGATGGCATGAAAGTGCCCTCCAGAACCTCATGCAGGACAGCCCTGGCACAGCTGGCTCTAGACTTGGAAATAACATCCAACTTGTAATGCTCAGTGAAGATATGAACAGAAAATCAAGCAGTGACCTTAAGGATGAAGCTGGTATCCAGTTCCTTGACAAAAAAGCACCACAGGAGGCAACAGCCCTGGTAGAGTGAGCCTTTACTGATAAGAAAAGACATTTACCACAAAAAGAAATGGCCTTAGAAATCCAGGAATGCATGGTTTGCTTAGAAACAGCCAAACCTAGAGACATGAGATGAAAAGAATCAAAAAGCTGCTCAAATTTGTGAATAACCTTAGTTTTATCCAAACATCACCTCAGCAGTCTATGCAAATCCAAAGTGCGAAGAATCTTCCCACTGACAGACTGTGGAGAAGGAAAAAAGGAAGGAAGATGAACAGACTAAGGGGAAAACTCATTGACCACCTTGGGCATAAAAGGAAGATTAGTGCAAACAGATACTCTATCTCAGTGAAAAACTAAAAAGGAGGAATAACCATGAGACCCTGAAGTTCATATACTCTCTCAGCTGAAGTGAGGGCCAAAAGAAGAACAGTCTTCCAAGTATAATGTAAGGAAGCTGAAGCAGAAGGCTCAAAAGCAGTCATTTTTTCAGGAACAAAGCATAGGTCCCAAGAAGGCAGAATTGGCTTCCTGGGAGGCCTGATATGAAGAACACCTTTAAGAAATTGCTTGACCTGAAATCTAGAGGCCAGAAGAGGAGCCAATGGCAATCCAGCAGAAACTGCTGACAGGTGAGCTTTAACTGAAGAATATGCTAACCCAGCATAAAGCAGGTCACACAAATAAGAGACCCATTGGAACCCGTACAGATAGGGGATCCAAGATTCGAGAGAGGCACCAGACAGAAAATCTTTTCCATCTGGACAAAATACATCCTCAGAAAAGAGATGCCTAAAAGGGATCAAAACCCTATCGACCACGTCAGTTGAAGACTGGACAAGTAAGAATGGATAACAGATCACTTGTCTTGTATGAGAAGGTCCAACCGGTGAAGTAGCTTGTGGTGATTGTCTCTAGCCAAGTGAGAAAAAAAGGGGGAACCAATGCTGTCTGGGCCAAAAAGGGAATCACTAGCAAGATTTTGCGGGAATCTTGCTTGATCTTATGCAAGAATCTTGGAAGCAAAGGAAGGGGAGGGAATGGCATACAGAAATATCCCCTTCCACAGGAAAAGACAGGGCATCCACTTTTCAAGTCAGAGAACTTGGAACTCTGGAACAGAAAAGAAGAAGAGGGGGAGGCAAAAAGATCTACCTGAGGAATACCCCACCAACCAGAAACACATCTCTGTGAAGCATCCAACCGTGAAGCTTGTGTGTTGGACCTGCTCAAAGAGTCTGTCAATAGACTGTGCTCCGAGGGAATGTAAACTACCTGAAGAGTCATTTGATACTTGACAGCTGGATCCCAAAGCTGAAGATATACTCTCTGCAAAGATGAGACCTTGTACCCAACTTGCTTAATGACATACTGCATCACTGTGATGTTGTCTGTGAAAATGTAGAGGAGTCCAGCATGACATATGGAAATAAAAGCATGAAGAGCTAGAAGCAGGGTCCTCATCTCCTTTACACTGATGTGGTTTGACTTCTGATGCAGAGACCAGAGACCATAAACCTTGAGAGAGCTGAAGAAAGCACCCCATCCCTTACTTGGGGCATCTGCAAAGAGCTGAGTCAGGGCTAGTGCTTGGAAAGGAAAGCCCGGTTTGAGAGAGAGTTGATAAATCCACCACTAAAGCTCGAGCTTGAAACAAGGGGAATGTGGACTGGGAAGTCCGGGGGGGGGGGGGTCGTAGCAATGTTGAAATCACACTGACTTCAGATACTGCTTTCTCGTATGGAGCCTGGTCAGAGGAAGCACTGGAATGGTGGAAGCCATGAATCTGAGGACTGTGAGAAAGTCCCTAGCCACAACTGACTCTGGAAGAAGAGACTGGAAAAATGCAACAACAGACAGGACCTTAGGGGCAGGCAGGGAAGCCAGCATGAGAATGGTCTAGATCTTGCAACCAAGGAAAACATGATCCTGAGAAGTGATCAGAGCTGACTGTTTGAAAGTTTATGGTGAACCCTAGACTCTGCAACAGGGAAATTGTAAACTGGAGATCTTGAAACAAAGCATCAGGGGAGGAAGACTGAATAAGCAGATTGTCCAGAAAAGGAAAGATCTGAGCTTCTCTCATCCTGCAAAAAGTGATGACAGGAGAGAGACATTTGGCATTTCTACTGCCCTAAGTATTCAGCAAAGGGCAAAGCAAAGAACTGAAAATGCACAGAAGAAACAGAGAAATGTAAACATTTCCTGAAAAGGGGATTGTTGGGGATATGAAGTTAGACATCCTCGAGAGCCATAGAAACCAGAAAGATCTGAGGAAGAGGAGGAGGAAATAAAGTTTGAAGAGAACATCCAAAAGGAAGGAATCTTGAGAAAGGTGATTAGCTAGGAAAGGTACAGAATTGGTTTCCAAGGGCATCCTTCCTGGGAACTAAGAATCTTCTGGAATAAAAACCCTGCCCCATCTGGGCCAGGGGTATGTCATGAATGGTGTCCTGGACCAAAAGAGAATGAAGCACCTCTGGGGAAAAAGCAAGCTGTTCCCGAGAAGGCTGAGGGATTCCCAAAAAGAGGAAAAAAAAAACACAAAATACCCTTGGCGGATACAGAAAGGACCCCAAGTGTCTGTTGTTATTCTCAACCAGTTTGGGAGGGACTGGAAAAGGCAGGTGGACAAAGGGACCTGGCTGAGGGAAAGGGGAAGCAAACTATAAATAGAACCAGAGTTGTTATGAAAGGTAGGTTTCTGGGAATTAGGTGAGTAAACTTAGCAGGATGCGCACATCTAGAACCCTTTTTACCCTTGGGAGGAGGGCGAGATGGTCTGTGAACAAAAGCAGAATAGGAAGGGCAACTCCTTTGAAACTTTGGAATACGAGAAAAACACTAAGGCCTTTCTCGTATCCTGAAGAGGCTTAAAAAGTTCAGCAGCATAGACACCCCTTGAGGGGGCTTTAAAGCCATTAAAGCATTAAATAATCCCTGAGGAAAACCTTGCCATTCACATTGGAGATGCTTAACTGCAGGGGAAACATGTTTGGCTTTCTGTTTCTTTTTTTGTGGGACGTCTGTATGAAGCACCCTAGGAGGGTCAGACCCTGATACTCAAAAGAGTAGTACGGATCTCCCCCCTCACTAAAATATGCAGACTCCCCTTGGTCCCTTGGATATAATCAGCAGAGTTTCACCTTCAGTTTCTGGAGCTGATGTTTGTAAAGCCTCTGAGGATTGACAAGAAGCTGGATCCATGCCAGCCTCTGACGAGGTCAGGGCAGAGAAACCCCAAGCAACCACTGGACGATCCTCTGGACTTTCACTAGCCTCGAGACAAATGTCTGGGGGGGGGCTGAAAAGCAGCCATAACCGACCAAGTTTTAAAGTCTTTCTTTGGCAGAAGGCTGACCCTCTGGATGGAAAAACTCTGCCATAGCACCTTCAGCCAAATTCTTAAGACAACTGTTTTCAAGGTAAATAGATAAGCAGGACAGATGACTACACAGGGTCTTGGGGACAAAAGCTTGCCAGACAGAACACTGCGTATGGTCATGGGATGCACCCAAACAAAACACACACACTGGTCATGACAGTCTTTATGGGGAATATGCCTCCCACAAGAACATTTTCCCTTTCTGGATGAACGGAACCAATCAATACTAAAGAAAAGGAAGATGAGAAACCCTAAGAATGGCATTCAAACAAAAATTCAGTGATGGCGTTCATACTGACAGCAAAGAAATTCTGTGCTTGTGCATCGGTACGTTACCTTTATGCCCTACACCTTGCAAGGGGAGCATACAGGTGATGTGCAGTGCCTGTAAGCAGTGATACACTGGCCAGACATTGGATTGTCCTTGGCAGGAGATCCCTTCAGTTAGGAGTACTGCAATATTGATATGGAAGGACAAGGGGGGTACTTACAACACTCAAAATGAATCACCAGGTATAGAGTGAAAGACAACTTCAAACAAGTGGAATTAACTCCAGAGACACTGAGATGATTCTATCACTCCTACATTCCTCACTGAGGCCACAGCTACACTATGGAGTGCATTTCTGCATGTTACATAAACAGAGAAATTAAAGTGCTACAAAAAGACAAAGGTCATGAGGGCAATTAATACTCTAGGAGACGATGCGATGAAAGCCTAATGTGGATTCTCCTATTCGCAGTTCCCCTGCAACAACTCAACACTCCCAAATTTTTTGATTGGAAGTGTTTGCATAAGTATTTTTATACCCCAAGCGGACTTCAAACAATTCTTCCCCAGGGAGACAGCAAATGCTGGAGGGGTGATGGGAAAGAGGGGTAACAGAGAATGTTTTTGGGAATTTAACAAGTTGACAAATTTTAAAAATTCCCATACTTTGTTAGGCATTTTGGGGAAGCCAATCATTTTAACAAAGGAAGTATTTTTTTTTTTAGGTTTATATATGATTTTACTCTGCAATTATAAATGTACATCATCTGTAACTTAAACGTGAGGAGATTTTCTCCCGGGGCCTCAGCTGAAAATGGGTTTTACCCAGTCAGACTTTTCCTGGTCAACAAAGACAAATCAATACATTCATTAAATTAATAAAATAAAATAACTTTTATTGCCTAGGCATAGCAAGGCCTTACCAAGTTTAATGCTACTGGCTGCCAAAAAGCAGTTACTAGAAAATGGAAATCAAAACCTAAACTAACTATATTTAAAGTAGTGAATATTGTAAAGGAGATAAAGAGCTGTAGGTGGGACATTTAAAAAACAGAAGGAGCAAATTGCATAGAAATAAACTGAACTTGGGGGAATAATAACTGCTGAATAAGATTCAGGAAGAGTGGGGAAGGCAGGATTGTGCAATTTATGTAATGCTGAAATGAATGATAAAAATACAGGTATACTGGATGAAAATAATGATAAAAATATGGTTTGCTTTCTTTTCTGTTAATGCAAGTCTCCCAATGTCAATTATTTAAAATGTGATTAAATATTAAAAAAAAAAAAAAAAACAAACAAAAAAAAAAACACATCACAACATTCCCTTACAGGTTCATACCAGGCTGTTGATCCAGTGGATCATTTGTAGCTTAGCCTAGACATTGAGCCCAACTATTTACCAAGACAAATTAACAGACTTCTACCTACTTTGGGCTCCTTTCTGTGAGGGTTGGAAAGGGCCAGAACAGGGAGTGCACTCAAATGCCCATCCAGTCATGAGGTTACACTTGAGAGTCATGGAGTTGCTCTGCTTAACCTCTAAGGGAGGTCTAAGTCATAAAAGAGGTATCCTCTATGACTGAAAGATGGCTATCCAGCAAACCAGTCCTATTTATGTGTTTGTGGTAGTTTAGGTCTCTTGAGTGGGTGTTTAGAGTGGCATTAGTTTTGTGAACGCAAAGGAGGTTATACAGGACCAGACCTTTCAAGGATCTGTAGTCAAGACAGGCATCTCTCAACAGGCGGTATGAAACTGAAAAGAGTGAGAGTCTTAAGGTAGTCAGGCTAACTCAAGGAGGACAAGTCCTTGATTTGTTTGGTAAGGAAATGCTGCAGTCTCTTGAGCTGGGTCACATGCCTAAGCAAGCACATATCAAATGTGAAGGACAGATGCAAGAGCGGCTATTGTAGGTAACATTATTCTTCTGTGCCCAAGTAAAAACTTTCTATATGCCTCTGTAAATCTTTCTTGTTGATGGTTTCCAAGAGGCTGTAATTAACTCAATAATGGCTGAAGGGTATATATGGTTCCTGGTCATTATGGCAAGTGGAGGTATCATGTAGTCAAATGAAGGGAGTAAATGTCTGTGAGAGGCTGATCAGATGGGTGCATTAGTAGATGTGCTGTGCATGAGAAAGTACAGTTGTGTACACTTACCATAAATGTAGATGTTCGAGTGTATTCACTGTTGCAGTCATCACATTTGGGTTATCTGCTTGCAGTAGCCCTCAGTCGGCCTGATTAACAAAGTCTTGGGTCCTGCGTCGGTTGCTGTCCCTTCTTCCGTGATGTCAGGTCATCAGGGGTATAAAACATGCAGCCGACGCCATTACATCAGTTTTTCTTGCCCCAGATGTCAGGTGCCCCCCTAATGGGATGCAATTAAATCTATAAATATACAAGGTTATACCTCGAACAAAAAAGCAAATACACCAAAAAGATTTTGAGCATTGTAAAGGAGAGCAGAGGTATACAGGCAAGGAGAACCAGTCCAAAGGAAAATAAAAACATTTATTAACTGTGCAAAAAACAAACCGAAGTGAATCAAGCGCTTTCACCTGGTTAATACCAGGCTTTGTCAAGATAAAATATACAATGCAGTACATGCTTTAAATAAGCATAATCACGTGATACCTTAATTGATTAATTCACTGCTCAGTTGAATAGAGGATTGAAATGTCAGTGTAAAAAAAAAATTTGTTTTTAAGAAAATTGTACCACTACTGACATTCAGTAACACCAACAACAGTCTAAACAATATATAAAATGTGTAAAAAATATATATATGTATAAAAAACAGGTATCAACCTCCAAAAGACACTATACTTTTAAATACGTGAAATATGAAATGAATGTAAAATACATTCCAAAACATGAATATAAAAATAATAATAATAAAAATCATTGTGCGAATATAAAGATATAAAATCATTACGAAGACTTACAATCTAGCCATCCTTAATTTAAGCACACTACTGATGTTAATATTCTCATTAAGACCAGGGGATTTCCCAGCATTTAGCCTAAGCTGCCATAAAAGGTCATTATATTCAAGTCGGGTCTCCCAGTCTCCCCCCTTCTGGCATCCTGCGTCACCTGTTCAAGGACAATAAACTTAAGCTGCATATGCTATATATATATATATATATATATATATATATATATATATATATATATATATATTTTTTTTTTTACACATATTTTATATATTGTTTAGACTGTTGTTGGTGTTACTGAATGTCAGTAATGGTGGACAAAGCCTGGTAATAACCAGGTGAAAGCGCTTGATTCACTTCGGTTTGTTTTTTGCACAGTTAATAAATGTTTTTATTTTCCTTTGGTCTGGTTCTCCTTGCCTGTGGAGCTTTTTTGGATTTTCTTAGTTTTTTATTCGTGGTGGTATTTTATGGTCGTTGCCTCTATGGCTGAAGGACTGGACCATGTGGACTTCCAGGATACACTGCTTTTACTTAGAGATGAACCGGATGATGCTCCGGTCACCCGTGGAGAGTTTAAACAAGTTTTAGTTCTTCTTACGCAGTTGAACAACACTTTGAATTCGAGGTATGGTAATTCACTGCCTGCTAATCAACAGCATGGTCTTGAACCAAGGAGGAAGCAGGACTCAAACGCAGGGTTTGATTAACGCAGCACAGGCTGAATCACTTGAAGAGATTCTATTGGTTAACGCTGACTCAGACGAACAGATGGGCAAAGCACAAACAAGTCAGGTTAACAAGACGAACGTTTCTAAAAAGGATTTTAACTTCAGTGCTTGGACTGGACAACAATTCTTTTTTAAACCAGGTACTGTGTCCGTTAAATTCTAACTCTTGTACTGAACATGAATTTAACGACTTGAGAGACAAACTTTTATTTTTACAAAAGTATGCAGCTTGAGATTGACTATTTAAAAGAATGTGTTCGTGTTCAACGCGTTCCGAAAGGCTTGCGTTGTTATAAATTTCCGAATAACACTTTACCAGGAACTTCTTTTTATAACAAATTGTGTGACATCTTTGATACAGCAGGTC
This sequence comes from Protopterus annectens, assembly GCF_019279795.1. Lineage (NCBI taxonomy): Eukaryota > Metazoa > Chordata > Ceratodontiformes > Protopteridae > Protopterus > Protopterus annectens. Next base: position 1,363,193,642 of record NC_056741.1, read on the forward strand.
TGGAAATGCTCGATCTTATGATAAAAGATTACGAAGTTAAAGCTGACATTTTGTTAAAGGAGGTTAACATTTTAAATGACTCTTTGGTTAATGACAACAATTTTATGAGTATTAAGAAGAATTATGACAATGTATTTCATGAGGTGGATCAATATTGTGTTAAAATTCTTAATCGTAAAATCAGAAAGCTAGAAAGAGATCTCAATGAATACAAGGAGGGCATAGCCTACCCATCCCCTGGAAAGGGTGGATGGAGCGCTAAGCAAACAGTAGATAGAGTCAATGAGGTCAGTAATGGTAATAATTATTCCAAAACACCTGTAGATCCACCCAGGAGGAGTGGGCATTTAGCTGAGATGGGTAGAAAAAACTCACTCCAGGATTTTCAGTATCTCCCGGGCAGAGCAGGGGGAAGGGTACGATACACCAGCAGCAGGGTTGGAACAGGACACGCAGATAGAGAGATTTTTTAACATTATTGATTTTGAATGTGCAGACAATTTAACACTCATGGTAACAACCACTCTGTCATGAAAAAAGACAACTTTACTATGTACAATTTTACAGATATGACGTTGACTCAGGATTTTTTTGATCTTCTCACTAGGGGGTTTTCAGTATGTACCATCACGCTCCTTGAATTTAACTAATGCTTTAGTCGACTTGAAATTATTCGTCAGGCATTTAAATCTTGCAATGTATTTTAAGGGGTGGTCCTACACTAATGAAGGGCTCACAAGAACTAGTACTTTCAACCCTCCCACACACCCTTCTCTCAAGGTATTTGAGGAATTGGTAGAGGCTGATTTGAGGAAGCAGAACTCTTCTAAATCACATTCGCCACCTACTAACTTGAGTTTTAAGTCACATCAGCTTATTCACTACCTTAAGAGTGAGGGTTGTAGGGTAATGAAACCCGACAAAGGAGGGGGGGGGTGGTCCTTATGTATACCTGTGAATATGACATGCACCTTCACAGTATGTTGCAGGACACGGAGCAATACGAGTTGATTTCCAGGAATGAGATGAATCTTGCTTACTCAAAGATTAACTTTTTGTTATCAGACCATTTACTCCAGGGAGCGATTAATGAAAGGCTGTTTAACTATTTACATGTCAGTAAACCTAAAACTTCAGTTATTTTTGGGATACCCAAGACCCACAAGGGCTTAGACCCATTGAAATTTAGGCCTATAGTCTCTGGAGCAGGCAGTATCACAGAACCTTTAGGTAAATTCATTGATCATATCATCAAAAAGTTTGTTTTCTCCTTACACTATGTATGTAAGGATTCCTGGGATTTCCTTTAGGGCACAGAGCCCAGTTTATTTAAACCTGATCTTTTGATGGTAACTATTGATATAGTGAAATTGTTTCCCAGTATCCCACATTCAATTGGTTTAGAATGGTTTAATGAATCCTTGGTTTCTGAATCTGGCCTTGGCTCTAATGTAATCAGCCTATTAGTTGAATTTATGGAGCTAGTACTCGAAAATAATTTCATTTATTTCAATGGGGAAATGTACAGACAAAAGAAAGGTGTAGCAATGGGTGCCTCTTGTGCTTCGGCTTATGCTAACAGTGTTACATCACTGGGAGCATAACTTTATATTTTCATCTTTCTGGGCTCAGCACATAGTTCACTATAAAAGGTACCTTGATGATATTGGTTTGCTTTGGGATGGGACTTTGAGTAATTTTTTGGATTTTATGAGTTACATCAATTCCACTACTCATTTCCTGTCCTTCACTCACAACGTCAGTACGGACGTACTAAATTACTTAGACGTAACTCTTAAAAGATTACAATAATCACACCTTTCAGTCTAAGTTGCACAAGAAAGTCACCTTTTCTAACTCTTACTTACATTTTGATAGTGGCCACCCCTTTCATCAAAAGAAAGGTATTGTAAAAGATCAATTTATCCGTGCATCAAGGATGTCTAGTACTGATGAGTACTTTTTTGAAGAGGTTCAATTTTTAAAGAAACTTTTTTTTGAAAGAGGTTACCCTATTTCCTTAGTCAATAGTTTGGCTCAGGAGGTTAATGAGAGCTGGGAATGTAAGTACTTCCCATTGATAGGAAGAGGTTTAAAAAGAACAGAACAGGAGAAACCATCTGAACAATTTGAATCTCACAATAGTTTTATTTACACATTTTCTAAAGACTCCTACCAAGTAGAAGAGGCTGTTTTAAAGCATTGGCCAGTTTTGACTTTACACAATGATTTTAAGAACATTGTTCAGGAACGTCCTAAGTTTGTTAAAAGAAGGGATATCAATTTAAAAGGATTATTTGAAAGCAAGCAGTACACACAGCATGGAACTGACCATGCTAAAGTAGGCACCTACAAATGTGGAGCATGCAAACAGTGTGCAGCCATCATTAATGACAGCATGGTATACATTCCATCTAGGGAGTTTAGGTTTTATGCTGATAGATATTACAACTGTGGGACAAAGGGTGCTGTATTATTTGGGACTATGCACACAATGCTTACGTTTCTATATAGGGAAAACCGAAAGGCCTCTGAGAAGAAGAATCTATGAGCATTTTTATGACATTTCTAAAAAGAAAGAAACGAGCGCTTTTCATAAACATTCTATTGTTTGTCCTAAAATGCAGTACGTTTATTGTCCTTCAACAGGTGACGCAGGATGCCAAAGGGGGAGACAGGGAGACCCGACTTGAATATAAGGAGCTTTTATGGTAGCTTAGGCTAAATGCTGGGAAATCCCCTGGTCTTAATGAGAATATTAACATCAGTAGTGTGCTTAAATTAAGGATGGCTAGATTGTAAGTCTTAGTAATAATTTTATATCTTTATATTCGCACAATGATTTTTATTATTATTATTTTTATATTCATGTTTTGGAATGTATTTTACATTCATTTCATATTTCATGTATTTAAAAGTATAGAGTCTTTTGAAGGTTGATACCTGTTTTTTATACATATATATATTTTTTTACACATATTTTATATATTGTTTAGACTGTTGTTGGTGTTACTGAATGTCAGTAGTGGTACAATTTTCTTAAAAAACAAAGTTTTTTAACACTGACAGTTCAATCATCTATTCAACTGAGCAGTGAATTAATCAATTAAGGTATCACATGATTATGTTTATGCTTATTTAAAGCACGTACTGCATTGTATATTTTATCTTGACAAAGCCTGGTATTAACCAGGTGAATGCGCTTGATTCACTTCGGTTTGTTTTTTGCACAGTTAATAAACGTTTTTATTTTCCTTTGGTCTGGTTCTCCATGCCTGTGGAGCTTTTTTGGATTTTCTTAGTTTTTTATTCGTGGTGGTATTTTAGAGCAGAGGTATAGCCAAAAAAAGTAAGGGGGCTGGAGAGAGTGTAGCCAGGACTGCAACAGTGAACGCCCTTGAACATCTACATTTATGGTAAGTGTACACAACTGTACTATGTTCTTAGTGTTTCACTGTTGCAGTCATCACATTTGGGTAGATTACCAAAGCTAAGGATGGGAGGAGGAATTTAGATAGCATTAGGACTAGCTATAAGACCTTGCAAGACTGCAGTGGCAAAGCCTGCTCTGGATTTAGAGAAAATTGGCAGATGGTAATTTTTGGTGAAAGTATGTACAGAACTCCAGGTAGCAGCTTCTAGGATGTGTCTGGTAGGGACGTCTCTGAAAAAGGCTGTAGAGGTAGATGCAGCCCTGGTTGAGTGGGGTCTGATCCCCTGTGGGATAGGTTTTTGCTTGCAGCAGAAATGCAATGGCCTATCCATTTGGAAATGGTTTGTCTTGAAATAGCCTTCCCCTATGCCCCTGCAGCAAATGCCACCAGCAGTTGTTCAGATTTCCTTTGGGGTTTAGTCCTGTCCAAGTAGAATCTAAGTTGTCTGTGTACATCTAAGGAGTGCAGTATCCGTTCCCCTTTGTTCTGTGGATTAGGAAAGAAGGTTGGCAAATGAATGGACTGATTAAGGGCAAGACTGGATACCACTTTGGGCATGAAGGAAGGATTGGTCCTGAGGGACACCCTGTCCACATGAAAGATGATGAAAGGCTCCACTGTCATAAGGGCCTGTAATTCAGATACCCTTCTTGCTGAAGTGATTGCTAAGAGAAAAGCTGTTTTCCAAGAAAGGAAGTTTAAGTCTGCAGTAGCAGCTGGCTCGAAAGGAGGAAGAGTGAGTTTCTCCAATGCAAAGTTAAGGTCCCAGGCTGGAGTTGGAGCTCTCCTGGGTGGTCGTAAATTTTTGGCCCCTCTAAGGAACTGCTTGAGCAATGGATGAGAGAAGGGAGGTTCTGTGCTATAATGAGCTGAAATGGCTGAGGCGTGAATTTTGATGGAGGAGAAAGACAGGCTCTTGTGAAGCATCTCAGTTAAGCATTGTAAAATCTGAGGTAAATTGGGCACTGCTGTGCTCATCCCTTGAGGCTGGTTCCAGGCACAGAATCTTTTCCATTTTTCAGCATAAGATTTTCTAGTACTAGGCCTCCTTGCCTCTAAAATTATATCCATCACTGGTTTACTGAGGGATGGTAAAGGAGAGATTAGGTAATTAGCTAGGCTGCTAGGTTCAGTGCTTGAAGCTGAGGGTGCAGAATCTGGTTCTCCTGCTGAGACAATAGGGTAGGGGTCTGAGGCAGGTGCCATGGGGCTGACAGTGACACTGCGCAAGAGGGGGTACACACCAGTGTTGGCAGGGCCAGTCTGGTGCAATCAAAACCATCCTTGGTTTGTCTTGGAAGAATGTGGTCCTTGAAGGCTGTCAGAGCGTTCTGTACAGCTAACCTTTCTTTTTGATTGATATGCAGGTGCATTTGACTTTGGTTCCATTTGCCCTGAATGCACTTCCCTGCCAGGTGAGCCCCCCATGCATAGTCTGATGCGTCTGTTAGTGTTTGGGCGGCAGGGGGTAGTGTGAATGGTAGTCCATTGTTTTGGTGGCAGGCCTCTGCCCACCAAAGGAACTCTAGGCAAAGGCAAGGTATGATAGGAATCATTGCTTCTAGATCCTGAGAATGCTGACACCATAGGCTTTTTAGATACCACTGTAGGTTCCTCATATGCAGTCTTGCATATGGAATTAGAAGAATGCAGGAGGCCATGAATCCCAAGGCTTGTAGTATTTGCCTTGCAGATAGTAGGGTTTTTGTGGCCACTTGTTTGAAGTAGGTTGTCAAATTAATTTGTTTCTCTGGCGTGAGGAAAGCCATCTGGGAAGTTGTATTCAAGCTTGCTCCCAGGAATATAATTTGTTGACAGGGTACCAGGTGTGATTACTTTTCGTTTATGTTGTACCCCAGACAAGTTAGCACCCTTTGTACAAAGGCCAGATGATTCAAAAGTATGTCCTGGCTTTCTGCCTGAATTAGATAATCGTCCAGGTATGGGTATATTTGAATATTTATTTGCCTGCAAAATGCAATGACTGGAGCTAGGCACTTTGTGAATACCCTGGGCGCAGTAGATAAGCCAAAGGGCAGTGCAGAGAACTGAAAGTGCGTGTAGCCTGCTTTGAAGCATAGGTATCTTCTGCAAGATTCACTGATTGGGATGTGCAGGTATGCTTCCTTGAAATCTAGTCTTGCCAACCAGGCGTCTTTGCCTAGCATAGGGAGCAACTGGTGAAGAGACATCTTGAATTTTGGAATCACTAAAAAGGTGTAGAGTAGACAGGCCAGGATAGGACGCCATGAATTGTCTTTTCTGGGTACCAGGAAAAGTCTTGAGTAGAAACCTTGTCCCTTTTCCTCTTCTGGTACCAAATGAATAGCCCCCATGCCTAATAGAGAAAGTACTTGCTTTTGGGCCTCTGCCCACTGATTTGGGGGTAGGTCTGGCCACCCGCTTCGTGTTGGTAATGTGTGGAAGTGAAATCTGCACCCCTGGGACACTATATTTAAAACCCATTTGTCCTGGGTAATGAGTTCCTAGTTCTTTGCATGAAGAGCAATCTTTCCCCCCAAAGGGGCAGTCAGTTGAAAAGTGCTTGGAAGTTTCAAAAAGAAGTCTGAGTCAGTTTACCATAGGGGGGAATTTTATTACTCCCAGATTTGGAAGTGGAGGCCCCCACTGCTTAGTCCTGTGTGTACCCTGGGACTGGAGCCTGGGAGCTCTGCTGGATCTGGGTTTGGTCTGAGAAAGTCTAGAAGAGGCAGGAAAGGACCAATTCTTGGTAGGCCAATGCCTACTAAACCTTGGAGGTTGTACTTGCAAAAAATATTTAACAGTTTGCATAGATTTAGCTTTTTCCTCCATCTTTTTAAGAACTTCTTCTGCCTTGTTGTCAAACAGGCAGTCTTGGTTTAAGGGAGCATCCAGTAATTTCACTTTAACATGATCTGGCAAGGATTGCTCCTTAAGCCAAGCATGCCTTCTAAGTACAGAACCAGTTACAGCAGCCCTCCAAGATGCCTCTAGTGAATCAAAGCCACATTGCAAATTATGTTTTCCAACTTGTTCAGCTGAATGCAGTAAATCCTGTAAATCCTTATTTTCAGCACAATCAGAAATCAACATCATTTTCTGTTTAAGCAATCCAATAATATGCTGCTGAAACTTTAACATATGAAACTGGCAGTTTAAGGCCCTAATGGCCAAAGTTGCAGAAGTGTATACTTTCTTACCCCATCTATCCAGCACCCTGGAGTCTCTTATCAGAGGGGATAGGATTTTTGGCAGTAGTAGCTTTAATGCCCTTGGGTCCCTGTGAAACGGTCTCAGGATCTGCAGTAGGATTTTATAAAGGAACTTGTGAGAGTCAGGGACCCTGTAATATCTATCAGGTTTTCTGGGAGCAGGAGGTAAAGTCAGGGGCCAAGCTAGATTCCGAAAAGGCATCATCAACAATGTCTAGTACAGGTGGTATGGCTAAAAGCCTGTGCTGGGGCAGGAGTAAGAAATCCCTAAGCCTCTTTTTAGAATCAGAGAAATCCTGACTTTCTCAATGAAAATGCTCCCTGAGAGTATGCAAGGTTTCACCAAAAGAGAAATCCTCTGGGGGGGGGGGGAGCAGAGGGAATAGAGTCCTCAGCATCAGAATCCACATAGGAAGATAAGGGTAAATCATAGTCATCAGAGGAAACAGAAAATTCAGAAGCCTGGTCAGAAGCATCATAAGCAAACTCAGTCCTAGGTCTCTTAGAGGGGGAAGGCTGGCTTCCCCTGATTAAAGTAAGAAGGTCTTCAGCCATTCTTATTTGTTTTTTAGGCATAGAGGCCTGACCATGCGGTCTGGGCATCAGTTTTCTAGGCATGCTTCGAGTTTTAGGCCTTAAAGAAGAAGATGGCATCGGTTTAATACGCAAGTTAATAGGCCTGAATACACCCTCAGAAGCCGGTGCCTGCACAGCGGCTCCAGACCAATCCAAGGTACAGACATCTGCAGGTTCCACAGTTGAAGCATCTCGCGGCATACCGGACTCCGAATGGGTCTCAGCAGAGGCCTGTGAATCTGAAGTAGCGGGTATCAGGGGCTGCGAAAGCGCTTCACTGAGTACTGGCGACTGGTGTAAGAGAAGCATCATCGGCAGCTTTGGACCTCAGCGGCCTGTCTCTGTCTTTATCTTTGCGCTTTTTCAGAATGTCGGTAGTCTGACAGCTTACCAAAGACATATCAGGATAATTGAACAGAGCACCAAAATATTTAGAAGCAAAAATATACCGACGACGGACAGCTCGTGGTTTAAATCAGGCATAAAACCAACAGCGAGGTACGTCGTGATCAGGGCCTAGGCAAGGAATACAATACGAATGAAAATCTTTATGAGGTATTTGCTTTCCACAAGTAATGCAATTAACTTTTACTGACATCGGTTTAGAGCAAGAAAAGTTTCCCCAACGGGGTACTTAGCTTTTAGTTGAAGACTTCGGCTCTTAAACTCGAAAACAAAAATTTCAGGAGTTGTCCGACTGGCGCTTGTGAACTGCTTACGCTTCAGGCACTGCATGGCAAGAAAGACAGATGCAATGGTGCTGGCTGCATGTTTCATACCCTTGACAACCTGACGTCACGGAAAAAGGGACAGCAACTGATGCAGGACCCAAGACTTTATTAATCAGGCCGACTGAGGGCTACTGCAAGCAGATGACCCAAATGTGATGACTGCAACAGTGAAACACGAAGAACATCCTGCTCCTTCTTCAGGTGAAACCACATCTAGAGGGACCAGAGCAGAGCTAGGAGGATGATCCGTGCTCTGCATATCTTGCCTTTCTGAAAAAACCTGGAGCAATTGGAAAAGGCACAAAGACAACAGGGGATCAATCGTAGGCGAGTAAGCATCATCTTGGTGGCCATCCAGGATAAGAAAAAATGCTGAAAATTTGATGACATTTGTTACTGGAAAACTAAGCAAAGAGTCTTCCCCATTTCTGAGGAATGTTTGAGACCAATCATGGGAGAGTAAAATCTGACTGCTCTTGTCAGCTATGAAAATGAATGACTCAAGTATGTGTGCTGCTCTAAAAAAATGGTGTGCCAACCCTTTACACACTCAAACTCTCACAGCCAAACTGCATGGGGTGGGAGTTGGACTTCTAGCACCTTTCATGTTGACATACCACACCACTGACATATTTTCTAAGAATATGGACACTGTACCACAATGGAACAAGTCATGAAATGCTTGCACCACTAAGAGGACTGCTCTCACCATAAGAATGTTGATGTGTAGTTCAGCCTCTTGAGAATTCCATGCTCTCTGGACAGTCCTAAGTAATGCCACACCACCACCAACAAAGGATGGACGCATCTGTGGTGACAGAGACAGTTGGATGAGAGGTAGTAAATAGAGTCCTGGTCAGTAGTTTGTAAGCATCCATTCTTCATAATAAGGATGTGTGGCTTGATCTCAATAGATTTTGAAGAGTCAACTGTAAAATACAGATATTTATCAGGGAAAAACAAGAATATGAAACACTGATGCCATGAGTCCTAACACACTGAATCAATAGCAGCAGTATACTGGTGATCTTGTATTCAATGTGACCTTGTTATGGACAATGTCTTTTCTGGAGGGCAATTTTGCAGTTTGATGCAATACATCCAACCGTCACTCTATAAACACTATGTTCAGAGACAGATACTTGAGACTTAGCCTCAATGTCCACGATCCCCAAGGACAGGCAGAGATGGAGAAAGTACTGCTTTGCACTGTTGAGATTCTCCATTGGTGGGGAGTGCTAGGAGCCAATTGTCTAAGTCTGGAGAAATCCCATGCATCTAGTAATTGCATATGGGCTGCGGCCAGAGCCATGCATTTGGAAAACACCCAAGGGGCAGTGGCGAGTTCAAAGGGCAGGGCCCAGAACTGATACTGATTGGCTCCCACCTGGAAGTGAAGGAATCTTCTCAGCATCTTTGTTATTTTTATATATGGGCATCTTGAAGATCTAAGGAGCACATCCAGTATCCTTGTTTGTAGACAGTATTGATGATACAGTGACGATCCGGAAGGACTCCTTCACAAATTAGTTTAGCTGACTTAAGTTGAGGATGGGTCCAAGGCAGTTTGTTTTTCTGACACCAATAAGAATCTAGAACAAAATACGGATGCTCTCTAGTCTGGTGGAATCTCCTGGATGGCGCCTTTCAAAGCAGGTTCCCCACCTTCTTCAGGACTGCTTTCCTCTATAAGGCTGGAGAGATTTGTGGGCACTTCCAATCCAAAATGTGAATGTAGTAGTTTCTGGATATAGGGAAAGACTGACACCCCCCCCCCCATCAACTGCCTCTAAAGCAGTCCAGTCAAGCAGCCCTCCAAGATTCATAAGGGAGAAATCTCCTAAAGGATCCCTTATTACCTGGTGACTGGAACCATCTCTCTCTCCACCTCAAAAAGTTCTGTCCTTCTGTTGTCTGTTCTGTTGTCTGTTCTGAAGTGGCTGGGAGTTACAAAACCACAAGTACTTAGACTCTTTTTCATTCCTCTGTAATTTACTGGTGGAACTACAAACTTTACCCCAACGGCTTGTGTCTTGTTCTCTTGCTCACACAGCTTCTCCATAATGCGTTACCCAAACAAGGTGGTACTGTTCAAGGGTGCATTAATGAATGCCACTTTAAAGTGATGTGCAAAAATCTGTGATGCGCAGCCACGTTTGTCTCCTCATTGCTAAGCCTACACTGGCTGCTCTATTTGTGGTACTGTGAATAAGACATATGGCCAGTGAGGACCTGGTGCTCACTGTAGTGTTCTCAGTTCATCCATTGGCAACTGTTTCAGGGTGTCAGCTTTTTCTCTGCTATGCCCAGTTGAAATCTAAGCAAGTGAGCCATACAGTTCAGAACGTTAATGGAGAACATACCGGATATGCACCCACTTTCTTTATCTGATTATTATCCTAGACTCTTTATTCAGTGGACAAATGGCCTGAGCACCATCTAGGATCTCAGAGTGGCTGCAGTTACCACTATGGAGTCCATAAGGGGTCCCTTGTTTCAGTGCTGCATGTCTTTGGGGGTATGCAGCACTGTGCTCTTTTTCTGGGATCAGGTCTGCCACAGCTGGTTAGTTTCATGGCTACTAATTTGTCATCTGAAGGCACTACTCAAGCTGTGGGGGAGAGGTCATACAGACCTCCTGCAAAATCTCTTCCTCAGAGAAGGTGAGGTCTATGAGCCAAGACACCTTGTCTCATTTCTGTCAAAAGTATCATCTTCTGGAGGGGAATGGGAGGACTACACCCTTATCAAGACCTGTATCTAGGGAGGATTCCAAATGGGAGTCTAGGTACTTCCTCTCACATTGCCTCTTCCTTGGGGGATGGGGGGGTGGAGTCATACCAACCCTCCTTGTACGACAGTATTCTGGATCACACCACTCTAGGCCTACAAGTCCCCTTATCCAGAAGTAGCAAAAAAGATCAACTGAAGAACCCAACATTGGTGATGTCTTAGAGTGGAACCTCTTGGCTATGTACCCATGCAAAGTTTGATTCAGGTCTCCCCTGCACATACAATTCCACCATAATACTAGAGGCCAGTATCAACAGTGTTACAGGGATGAGAGTAGTGCCCAAGCTGGTGCTGACTCCATCCGTCAGCATTGAAAATTCCAGTGCCACAGACAAGATAGATCCCTTTGGCACAGAGGTCTTGCCGTCAGAAACTAACTCCAAAAAAGATGCTGACACCATCGGTGCATGTCAATCAACCTATCCAGTTATCAATGCAGACAGGAGCCTGGTGCCAGACTCTCTGGGCCTAATAACCTCCTGCATTGATGTAGAGGAAATAACCCTCATCAAGGGTGCTGATGAGGATAAAGAAACATCAGTCTACTCCAAAAGGCACAGTTTTGGTGCCGGTTCCTACTACTACTACTACTACTACTACTACTACTGTCAAAAATGGGTCAGAGAGGAACCACTTCAGGGATCATGGGTTGAGTATCTTGGCCCACTCTGGGAACTGTCAAAGGTAAGATGATACTAGACCACAGCTACACATTCACAAAGGCCATCTGCTCACAATATATCAGTGTTGAGGTCCTATGGGAAATGAAAGAATAGAGAGGATACGGCTTTCCAGACTTGCATCAGCTTCTTCCAAGGACCTCCTGTTTGAAAGGAAAAAGTACAGTTTTGTACCTACCATAAATGTAGATGTTCGAGGATCCACATTGCTGCAGTCCTAACTATTGGGTAGTCCGCTGTCCAGTCATACCAGAGATATCCTCAGTCTTTTCTTGCCCCAGATGTCAGAAGACCCTAAAAAGACAAGGCCCAATATACCTGTACCAAAAATATGTACAATATATACAAAATATATACAAAAATATCAGCATATAACCTCACCTACACAACCACCCCTAAACACAGAGGGAAGGAGGGACAGCAATGTGGATCAACATCTACATTTATGGTAGGTACAAAACTGTACTATGTTCTTCATTCCACATTGCTGCAGTCCTAACTATTGGGTAGAATCCCAAAGCAGAGGTAAGGGAGGCTGGCAAATCATAAAGAAGCAGGAGCTGACAACATGCCTTGCAAAATAGCTGTGGCAAAACCAGCCCTAGACTTAGAGTAGAGAGGAAGGTGATAATGCTTAGAGAAAGTATGCACTGAACTCCAAGTAGCTGCCTCCAAAATATCCTTAGTTGCCACCCCTTAGAAATGCTGTTGAAGTGGCAGTAGCCCTAGTGGAATGAGGCCTAATCCCAGCTGGAATCTCCTTGCCATGATGGGAATAACAAAATGCAATGCAAAACCCAATCCACCTAGAAATAGTTTGTTTTGACACAGGCTTGCCCTAACTCAAAGCAAAAGAAACAAACAACTGCTGAGACTGCCTAAAATCCTTAGTCCTGCTTAAATAATAACGAATTGCCTGTGTACATCTAAAGTGTGCAAAATCTTTTCCCCTTTATTTTGGGGGTCTGCATAAAAAGTAGGCAAATGAATAGTTTGGTTTAAAGCCACACTAGAAACCACCTTAGGCATAAAGGAAGGATTAGTACGTAATGATACCCTATCCTTATGGAAAATCAAAAAAGGCTCTACTGCCATAAGGGCCTGCAACTCAGACACCCTTCTTGCAGAAGTAATAGCCAACAGAAAAGCAGTCTTCCATGACAAGTATTTCAGTTCAGCAGTAGCCGCAGGCTCAAAAGGTTGTAGAGTAAGTTTTTCCAACACAAAATTGAGATCCCAAGCAGGAGTAGGAGCTCTACATGGGGGTCTTATATTCTTTGCCCCTCTAAGGAACTGCTTGAACAAAGGATGCGAAAACAATGGTGGGTCACAATCATAGTGAGCTGAAATTGCTGCAGCATGAATCTTAATGGAAGAGAAGGACAAACCTTTGTCCAATAACTCAGTAAGATATTGAAGAGCCACACTCAAATTAGGCTCAGAAATCTCCAAATTCTTTGCTGTACTCCAAAATAAAAACCTCTTCCATTTTTCTCGCACACTTTCCTTGTACTAGGTCTTCTAGCTTCCATAATCACATTTAAAACTTGTTGAGGAAGTTGAGACCTGCTGTGTTTCAACACAGAATATGCCAGGCTGTTAGATGAAGAGAGTGAAGCTTGACATTGAGCAGATGACCGCCCTTCTGAGATAACAGATGTGGAATCAAAGGTAAAGGCCATGGAGGCTTCCTTACCAGACTCCTTAGTAGTGGGTACCAGTGTTGAGGCCAATCTGGAGCTATTAAAATCATCCTTGGCTTGTCTTGTCTGACCTTTAAGAGCACCTTTGGAAGAAGAGGCAGAGGTGGAAAGGCATACACATGAAGATTTTTCCAACTGAAAGAAAGAGCATCCACTTTCCAAGCTGCGTGATGAAACCCCTTTGTGCAAAACTTTGGCAGCTGGTGGTTTAGTGGAGAAGCGAACAGATCTATGTCTGGAGTTCCCCATGACACTGTCAATTTCTGAAATACATGAAGATCCAGTTTCCACTCGTGGGGATCCATGATTTGTCTGCTTAACACATCTGCTAAGGAGTTCTGTGCTCCCGCGAGAAACCTTGCCTGAAGAGTTAGTTGCAAGCTGAGCGCAGTCTCCCATAAAATCATTGCTTGCCTGCATAGAGGATAAGAATGTGTTCCCCCTTGTTTGTTGATGTACCACATGACAGTTGTGTTGTCTGTTAGAATCAACACCTGCCCTGGAAGAAGTAACTCCTTGAAAGCCATTAATGCAAACTGGACTGCTAACATCTCCTTCATGTTGATATGTAGATGCTGTAGTCTGGCAGGCCACTTGTCTTGTATCCACTTTCCATTTAGATGAGCTCCCCAAGCAATGTCCGAGGCATCTGTCGTTAAAATCTGACTCGCCTCTGGCCGGGTCACAGAGAGTCCCTTGTTTAGGTGACATTCCTGAGCCCACCACAAAAATTCTTTTTGAAGGCAAGGTATTATTTGAATGACAGTGTCCAAATCCTGGCAGTGCTGTGTCCATACATTTTGAGATACCATTGCAGCTTCCTCATATGCAGTTTGGCATTGGGAAGCACCAGAATACAAGATGCCATGAACCCTAATGCTTGAAGGACTGTCCTTGCAGTCAGCACGGACTGATGAGATAGTTGCTGGAAGTAAAGGGATAGACTCTTTTGTTTGTCCGGGGTTAAAAAGGCCATCTGGCTGCTGTATTCAGTCTCATACCCAGAAAGCACATGTCTTGAGAGGGTACTAGACTGGACTTTATTTCGTTCACAGAATACCCTAGGCATCTTAGCACTGCTATAACATATTCCAGATGCTGTAGAAGGTCTTCCTTTTCTTGAGCCAGAATCAGGCAGTCGTCCAAGTAAGGATAGATTTGAATTCCTTTTAGCCTGAAGTAAGCTATCACCGAGCCAGAACCTTTGTGAATACTCTGGGTGCAGTAGATAAGCCAAAGGCAATGCAGAGAACTGATAATGAGAATTTCCAGCTCGAAACGCAGATACTTCCTGCAACTTAGTCTTATAGGCACATGAAGGTAAGCTTCCTTGAGATCTAAAGTTACCATCCAGTGATCTTTGCCCAGCAGAGGTAAAAGCTGTTGTAACGTCAACATCTTGAACTTGGGAATGTCCAGATAAGTGTTGAGGATAGATAAATCCAAAATTGGTCTCCACGTGTTCCCCTTCTTTGGTACTAGGAACAGGCGAGAATAAAATCCTAGGCCCCTTTCTGATACAGGGACTGGCTGAATGGCCCCTATTTGGAGTAACAGAGAAATTTGCTTGTGAGCCTCTTTCCTTTGTGGAGGAGGAACGTCTGGCATGCCTTTGAAAGGGGCAATGTATGGAAATAAAACCTGTAACCGTGGTGAATGATATCCAACACCCATCTGTCTTGAGTAATTAAATCCCAATTTTCTTTGAAAAGAGACAGTCTTCCTCCCAAAGGAGCTGCCAGACGAGAATCTACTGGCAGCTGAAAAGGCAGGTCATTGGGTCTGTTAAGGACTGACCCCTGCCCTCACCAGAACGCTGAGCAGGTGAACTCCCTGTTCTAGGCCTAAAAGAACCTTGAGCTCTGCCCCTACCCTAGACCTACCCCTAGACTGGGAATCATAAGCAGGATATGTCCATCCCTTAGTAGGCCAATTTCTACTAAACCCGGTGGCTGCACCTGCAAAAATCTTTAACAGTTTGCATAGACTTAGCTTTGTCCTCCATTTTCTTTAAAACTGCTTCCACAGGCGAACCAAACAACACATCAGACTGTAAAGGAGCATCCAAAATCCTTGTCTTAACATGCTCAGCTAAATTCTGATCCCTCAACCAGGCATGCCTAAGAACAGAACTAGTGGCAGCCACCCTCGAGGAGGCCTGTACAGCATCAAAACCACATTGCAAAGAATGCTTACCCACTTGTTCAGACACATGAACTAAATCCAGCAACTCTTTACACTCAATACCTTCCGCCAAAGCATCCACCTTAGATTTCAGTTGTGAAAGGAGATAATTTTGATATTTTAGCATGTGAAACTGACAATTCAACGCCCTCATGGCTAAAGTGGAAGAAGTATACACTTTCTTTCCCCATCTATCCAAAGCCCTTGCCTCTTTATCAGTGGGAACAGGGTTTTTAACCACAGAGGCCTTAACCTCCTGAGGTTAAGGTCCCTGAGAAACAGTTTCCGGGTCTGCCCTAGGACTCTTAAAAAGATACTTATGAGCTTCAGGCACCCTATAGTACCTATCAGGTTTAACAGGAGCAGGAGGCAAAGAATCAGGGTTCAGGGAAGCCTCTGCAAAAACATCTTCCACCACATTCAACACAGGAGGTATAGCTAAGGGCCTATGCTGGGGTAAAACAAGAATTTTTCCTGGAATCAGAGTAATCCTGGCCTTCCCATTTAAAGTGCTCCCTCATGGAATGCAGAGTCTCTGAAAATGAGAAATCCTCAGGAGGAGAAGCTGTAGGAGTGGAATCATCCACATCAGAATCAGAATAAGGAGGATACTCCTGCAAATCTTCCAGAAGACTCAGAAGCCTCTGAACACTGTTCAAAACTATCAAACTCAGGTTCCACCCTAGGCCTCTTATCAGGAGGGGGCATAGAACCTCTAATCATAGTAATCAAATCTTCTGCCATTTTAAGCATATGTTTCTTAGGCACAGAACCTGAAGTGCTAGGGGAAACCCCCACTGAAGCTAAACTTGGCCTACCTCTCAAAGAAGTTTTGGAAACAGAAGGAGAGGCTCTAACTCCCTTGGGAAGAGAGGGAAGAACAGTTACCTGAGAAGCCCCCTCAGCCTGGCCTACCTCCTGAGAAGGCACATCCTGTAACAGTAAAGTCTCTGCCTGAGACTCCAAAGAAACTCCTGGCAAAACCTCTGGCTCCACTGAGCCTTCTAAAGAACCGACTGCGGTTCATCAACCCTAGGCTTTGTCCTTGCGCTTCTTGGACGAGCATCCAACGGCATTTTATAATTGCAACGCTTCCCAAACACTAACCTGGCACAGTCTAACCTTCTCTTAATAGTGCGTTTGTTAAACCTAGCACAAGAGCGGCATCCAACAACGCCGTGCTCAGGCCCTAAACAAGGTATACACAAGGTATGGTAATCCCTATGAGGTATCTGTTTCCCACAAGAAATACAGTTATTCACTTTTTCTGACATCCGTTAAATACTGAGGCAAGAAAACCAAAATGTTCCCAACGGGTACTTAGCCAACTCTGATTCGGTCTGAAACTCCGACTTCAGAAAATTTCAGAACGCCAACCTGCACTCGCAAAACTGCTTCTGCATCGGACCATGCGCGCCCTGACTCTGGTATTCGGGCCGACTGGACAGCGGACTACCCAATAGTTAGGACTGCAGCAATGTGGAATGAAGAACATCTACCTGTTCTACTTCATGGGGCCAAATCCACAATGCTGGATGATTCTTGCAGAGGAGAAGACCTCACTGAGTGGTGGCTGAGGAAGGTTCAGGTCTGGGAGAAGGAGAAGCAACCCTGGGCAATTTAGAAGTTAGCTTTTCTAGAACCAGTAGTTCAGTCATCCGACTCCCTTTTTCTTCTTTTTGTGGTGGAGTGGGGGTTGGAGGTGCCGGTGCCTTAGAAAGCGACTTTTCAGCATCCCAAGGAGAACAAGTTTTTGAACACCGCAACTTCAGAACAAAGTAGGATTTTCAGTACCAACTTATTCTTTCTGGTGGGAAGACTGCTGGTACTGAAAGTTTTACATAAGTTGCAATAACCGTTTAAGTGGTAAACTCCCAAATACAATACACAAAGATTTTGCTGGTACTGTCGGGTGGTATCATGCCCATTTTTTTTTTTTTTTTTTTTTTTTTTTAAATGTTGCTTTGTTTTTTTCTCCATGATTCAGAACACAATACACAAAGGAGAAAAAAATGCAGAAAGTCACGTATGTAACTGGATGGTATGTACAAGACAGCACAATCTGTATAAAACTAGTATAACACTTTATTATTATTATTATTACTACTGTTTTTGTCAGAAAAGGAAATACAGAAAAAATACACAGAATAGTACAAGGGTCAGAGAAGAAAGAAAGGAGAATAGTTTGGGTGAAAAAGGTGCTACAACTGTAGAGAAAACTAAGTTAGTCAGGACATCATGGAAATAAACATATCTGGGAAGAAATATTTTTTTCTCTTTATTGCTTGAGTTATTCAGAAATGTCTGAGGCTTAACAGTAGCAGCAAGATCTGGGGAGGTCAGGTAGCACTACGTATAGGATCATAGGAGGTTACTAGGCTAATGGCCCTGGGGCCCTTACAAGCCTAGCCAAGAGTTTATCTCCAAGAAGAAATCTCAGTCAGCACCTGTCAGCCGTCAGTGAGGGACACAGGTGGAACTACTGGGACAAACTTGTGGTTACCCATCCACTCATCAAGGTTGCGCTTGAAGACGGTCAGTGAGGTGCTCTGTTTGACGTGTATGGGGAGTCTATTCCAGACATGGAGCAGCCTCTGCGAGACAAACCTGTCTCTCCAGCAGGTTTTGTTGCTGTCGCACATTAGATTCAGGCCTTTTGAGCAGGTAGTGCATGAGGAATTAGACTTACGAACATGGAGCATCTCTAGTAGGGCAGGGTCTGAAATTAACAACCACAGAGGTTCCAAACACGGCAAATACGATCTTTGGCTTTTTGTTTTGTTGATTCTTTTATTCTAAAAAGTACAAACAGGTAAGTGCTTTCACGGATAACAAACTTCGTTTCATCAGACCATATTAAACACAATGCAACAGATGACTATTTAAATGTTACAGCAGCCAATCAAGTACAAGTCTAGAAGTAAGGGAAAGGTCAGTACATTTACATTACATACTGTAGTGCTAAATAGACTTGCTTTGGTGCTGGCAGTTGAAAGCAGCTCACATCCACAATGTTGAACACTATCAAACTATTTCAGCCTTAAAAACACAACACATACACATGCATAAAAACAGATTATTATACAAATAAATAGCAGCATTTGTGAAAGCAGCAACTAATAATAAAATGTCTAAAAAATCCTGCTGATTACTTGCTATATCAGCATGGACAATAATGAAAAAACAAAGCAGTCAATCTGAGAGTCTGAAGACAGAATTAGTAGAACTAATATGGCTACTGTATGGTATTAATAAAAACTGCCTGTTACTAAATGTATAGTTAACAAAAATGAGGATAGGATGGTGTGTAAACTGTGTGACATGCATATGCTACCAAATGCATAATTGAGAGATATAAATATAGTCATAGAACATCATGATAAAAAATTGATTTTATCACATTAACAGCAAGGGCTAACGATGTTTCAGAACTCTTGCTTTAAGGAAAGGTTTTATTGATACCTTGGCTGTTCAAACCGGGGGGCTTGTCAGCTTGTAGCTGAATAATCCATTTCTGTTCTATGGATTCAGTCTTGTTTGATAGATATCCACCTCAAATATTAGCATGCACTAACTCTAAAGCAAAGAACTTGAACTTATGACTGGGGTCTGTCTCATTAACATGCATAGCTAAAGCACTGGATACTTTCACATTTCTAATGTCTCTCAGATGTTCAAGGATCCTGTCCTTGAAAGCCCTGTTTGTCTTACCTACATAGTAGGAAAAACAAGTGATGCAGAAACAGAAGTATACCAGATTCTTGGTCTGACAATCCGCATAGAAACTAGTGTCAATATCGAAACCAAGTTGGGGGTGAATGAAATGACTCCCGGTGTGTATGCATATACAAGCCATACACCTTCTACAGGTGTAGGTACCCTTTCTGTCAGATTGGGCATAACTAGAAGGATTCAATGGTCAATAACAAAGTTGATTTTTGAGAGATTTGTTGTTCCTAAATGTAAAATCAGGCTTATTCCCAATCATTCCTTGTCATTCAGATATATTTAGAAGAATATCCCAGTTGGCACTGATAGTATCAGATACCATGCTGATGTTGCTAGCATAGGTCAAAGGCATCCTAAGCTTATTGCCAACATTCATAGGGGTTCGACTCTGATCAAGAATTTGTTCAGGAGTCTATGCAAAGGTAGGGCTATGATTGATACTAAAATACGGTTTACATCTGCCTTCCCTCTCATTCCAGGCTTCAAGTATTTGTGTTTCTATGGCTTCTCTCTTGTATCCTCTGTTTATAAATTCTTCCTTAAGTAGGATGAGTGTCTTTTCTAACTGTGCATCCTCATTATGTAGACGCATGATACGGAAAATTTGCCCCCGAAGCACATTTAGTTTGGTATGATTAGGATGCATGCTATTGTTGTGTAGAGCGTTATTTCTTCTAACACTTTTCCTATAAACGCTCATGGACATGGAATATAGGGCATCCCTACTGATCTGTACACCTAACTCCTCTAGAAGAGTAGAGGAATATTTATAGGTAAATTTCAAAAAAGTGTTCACTCCATTTATATACTGAAAGAACTCCAGTAGGCATTCTTCAGGGCCCTGCCACAACAAAAAAAATATCGTCCACAAAGTGTGTATATCATCTAATCAATGTGCCAAACCTGTCATTGGATAAAATGTACTGATTTTCCCAATTAACCAATGTTAAGTTGGCGTAGCTATTTGCACATGCTGTGCCCATAGCTACGCCAACTTTTTGCAAATAGAAAACGTCATTGGAAACAAAAGCATTGTTCTCCAAGATAATTTCTAGGAGGGTACAGAGAAGAAGAACTTTGTCAGTGGATGTATTATGTGAGAGTAGTACATGTCTGACATTCTCTATCCCCCAATCATTCGGTATGACGGTAAAAAGAGAGGCGATATCTAATGTAACAAAGAAGCATGGTCCTGCAATAACATCAGCATAATTACTAAGCGGAGACAAAAAAATCTTTCGTATCTCTTAATACAGTCTTGCATTTGTCTAAAACCACATGTAAATTATTTTCTACAAAAATCGACAAAGGTTCAGTAATCCAGCCTCTACTGGACACTATAGGTCTCATTGGTGGTTTTGATAGACTTTTGTGCATCTTAGGGAGGCCACATAATATGGGAATAGTGGGATTTTCTACTTTGAGATTAAACCAGTCAATAAAAAGTCAAAGATCAGAAATTCCACTTTTTCAATGATTCCTTTCAGTACCACTGCTGACATGGAAATATATGTGTCAGTCTCTCCCAATAATTCCATCACAGCAGATAGATACATATCCTTATCCAACACAACTATGCCTCCCCCTTTGTCGGCTGGTCTTAACTCAATGCTCTTCATATTTTTTAACTCATATAGGGCCTGCCTTTCAAAATATGTCATATTGAAAAAACAATCAATTAATCATTCTGTTTACCAGTAAATTTATGTCTTAATTGCTTTTCACATATGTCCATAAACAACTCTACGGTAGGATTAGGAGGAGGTATAAACGTACTTGTTTTTTTAAAAATATTTTAATTCCCTGTACTGTTTTTAAATATAGTTTTGAGGGTAAGGATTCTACCAAACATTTTAAGATCACATAAAACATCAGTCAAGACAGCTCTTTGGGCTGGAACAAATGTTAGCCCTTTGTTTAAAACAGAGATCTGTGTTCTAGTCAGCTTAGCAGATGAAATATTAATCACAAGACCTGCTTCATTCCCTTCCCGTTTCTCGATACATCTTCGCTCTGGAGGCGACTATTTAGCACTACAGTATGTAATTTAAATGTACTGACCTTTCCCTTACTTCAAAATTGTACTTGATTGGCTGCTGTAACATTTAAATAGTCATCTGTTACACTGTGTTTAATATGGTCTGATGAAGCGGAGTTTGTTATCCATGAAAATGCTTACCTGTTTGTACTTTTTAGAATAAAAGAATCAACAAAACAAAGCAAAGATCATATTTGCCGTGTTTGGAACCTCTGTGGTTGCTTTTGCTGCTACTATTCTTTTCCTTGGTGGTTCCTTTATCAGAAACGAGGCATCTGTTGTATTCCAGGGTCTGAAATTGCCTTGTAGGCGAGACACAGATCACCCCTGAGCAATCTGTATGACACAGAATACAGTGATAATGATTTATCTCTGTCTGCATAGGAGAGGTGTTGGAGGCCATGGATTCTCTTTGTGAGGTATTTCAGTAGCCTTTCCAGTTGGTGCAGATGTTTGGAGAGGTACATCCCAAATGGGGTGTTATACTCTATCGGTCTAATGTGGGAGGAATACAGAAAGGTAATAACCTCCTTTTTTCTGGATGCAATGCCTTTACTTATGAGATTAACCAAATAAAAGGCTTTTCTGACCATTGCCGCTACATGACAGTCAAATGTGAGGTTGTTACTAATCCGAGTGTCTAGGTCTCTTACCACAGGCTGTGTACTTAGGGGGTTGCTGCTGATTTGGTAATCAGTAGGGGTTGTGTTTTTGCCGAATGATACATTTTTTTTGCATTTAGCTTGAGGCCATGACTTTGGTACCAGTCATTAGTTACAGACTGTGGGAGGACCTTAAGCTTGCAAGGAATTAATTGCTGGACAAAATAGATGCCAAAAGCAACCAGTCTCTTGCTTTCCAGTATCTGCATAGGACCAGAAAAATCCCTTCCACACCAAGTTATGCACCATCTCAGTACTATAAAATCTACATCTTAGAAGCACCATATACTGATTCTTGTCCCCATGGCTAATGTTTCTGTATGTATGCAATGTTAAATGGCTCCCTCAGTTAACACTGTACGTTAATGGCTCACCCCATTTCTGAGGATCCTACCACTCTGCAACATGTCAATTCACCTTTTTTTCCCTGCCTCCTCCTGCTACTCCTTCCCTCAGTCCCACAAGGGAATGCAATGAATACGACCAAAATCCTCTGAGATGGAAGCTATAGATTAAATGTCAAAGAACTGTTAAAGAAATAAAATCCACAACACAAACACAGGTTTAACAAAAGTTTTTTTTTACTAAACCTGTTTTTGTGTGCTGTGGCCAGTTGTGGATTTCTTCTTGCTGCTGTTCTTCCAGCTGTTACATAACTGTTAAAGAAATACCCACTTCAAAACCACTTAGCTGCAAACACTCTTCATGTGATCACTAACTATACAAATAAAATCTTCAATACCTTCACTGAATGTGACATACAAAAGCAATCTTAGTTCCTTTACAAGTTTCTTTTGGGCTTGAAACAGCAAGTTCTTTTGATAGTTGTATGATAGGAAATTAGCAAAAAGTGTCAGTTACAAAATGTGATCAGCTTTCTTTCCATTCGATATGCAAGAACAGGTCTATATTAGACCGAAAGTTTAAAATCGAGAATGCTCTAAAGAGCGAAAATGCCAGACCTTGAAGTGCTTTTTTTTTTTTTTTTTTTTTGAGATCGCAGTACAGTGAAGATCGGAATATTTGCCCTTTCCTCGCTGTAGGACTATCTCGGAGTTGGAATATACATTTAGCTGGGGGTGTGGGGGGCACAGCCCCCCACAATAATGATTTTGGGGTCCGGCATTTTTGCTCTTTAAAGCATTCGTGATTTTAAACTTTTGGTCTTCTAATATAGACCCGCAAGAACATGATGATTCTGACAGGATGCTGCAGGCCAGCTGACACTCACTACAAAACAAAATGATTTCCTTTTCTATAGACATTCCAAGGGGAGAGATGGCAGTGGCAGCTGTGGCATCCACAGCAGGATTCAGCACAAAGAAAGTACTGTGGCACTACATCCTATGTACTTTCAAGCATGTTCTTTAACAACTTCCTTTCTGCCATAAACAATAAAGTAAACTTACATGAGGAACTCTCCATATCACAGTACTACTCAAACCTCTACTGCAAGACTTTGCAGAGTCAAATTTTCATCAGTCTTAACCATTAATGTCCAGTGATAACACTAAAGCCCTGATACTAAAGTATAAATCATGCGCTTCCAATTTCTTTCAATCATTTCAAATTCTCACTACTCAAAACCAGAACTGCACAAGTAGACTCTCTCATGTAGAAAAAATGCAACATAGGCATCAAGGATTTAGCTAAACCCATCACACTGTCAAGATGCTAATGAGACAGTGTGGAACAAGTAGGCAGCACTTTACAGAACTGCTACAAGAAATGATCCTGATGGTCCAAGACCATGCTGAATAACTTTCCGACCTAACTCTGGAGTTGTCTGTTGCAGCATGTGTCAAGCCAGAAGCCGTTCACCTAGCTATATTGAGAGTATAATGCTTTGGTTTGTACAAAGAACAGATTAAACCCTACAGCCACCAATATATATAACTGCATTTTCCAAGGAAATCTTTAAGAAAGGCAAGTTATTACAATCACAGCAAGAGTAAGCCTTACCAGCCAAAAATAAATGCTCACTGTACTTCTATAATATGATAAAAATTGATCAAATTTGACAGTTCCTGTTATGACACTAAATTCTCTTCTCTCAAGTACAAAGAACTGTGATTTTTATCCTGGTACAATGCCAGAGTTGCCTAGTAGCATAAAAGAAACAGATCACCTTCTCACCTATGTTCTGGAGTGTGGTACTGGCAAATGAATTACCTGATAAATAACTGAATTAGATAACACCTTAAGTAGCTAATACATGGTCACAGACCCGATTATGACCCAAGAAACCAGAGTACAAGGAGTTTCTCTGGCACCTGCTGGTATTGGCTGGACAGGCAAAGAAGCAAAGGACTAAGTTTATTCACTTCTCTCATGGAGGAACAGGTGTAGGGCACATGCCCAGTGCATACAAAGGGCATGAATTTCCCAATGAAGACAGCATAAGCATGCATAATGTGCTTGTTCCTGGAGGCCCGGTTGTCTGTGGGTTCACATCACCCATGGAACTGACAGTCCCACAAAACAACCATGACATGTCCCTCTAAGAAGAATGCACACTAGGTAGGCATGAGAAGTTAGGGCAGAAGAAAACATTGGTCCCTGAGCAGATGAATACACTCCTGGCTCATCCCCCCCCCAGCCTTAGGAGAATGAATAAGAGTAAGACACTCACCCTCAAGGGAACAAACTGCCCAGTTTAGTGGCTGGGGTGTTCAATGATCAGTGTGAGACCACAGAAAAAATAACAGAAATAACTCAAGGGTTTTTTCTCAAAGTTATATAGCCTTATATAATGTGTAGAAGACTCCACTGAAGACAAAACCTACAGCTTTTTGAAAAAAAAGTTACAGCTACTAGAAAAAAGTCCCCCCCCCCCCATATCTTTGAATCATAGGTTAAGTGTATTCAAATGGCTGACAAAAAGTGAAGTAAAAACATCCACATACTTACCATCTGTTAAATCCCTTCATTTTGTTCTGTCCACTACAACTTATGGGTTGTCTGCTTGTCAAATTTAGGCCAGCAAAATAATGCTCCATCCTCAAGCTGCTCTTAACTTTTACCCTCCCACAATGCACAGATGCTCACATGCTAACTTTCACAAAAATGGGCTACCTATAAGCCAGGCATGAAAGGGAGCCACCTTCACAGGCCTCAAAAATATCAATGGATGAGGAAGGAGGGAAGATTGTTGTATGGGTGACAGGCACGAAAGGATTTCACATTATGTTATGTACATAACTATTCTATCTCAGTCATTCCATTGGTCTGATCTCACTAAGGGGTCAGCATCCCAAGCTACTGGTACACTTGGGTTGCAGAAGAAAGAGACCCCAAAGGAAGCACTAGATTTCAATAACAAATCCAATTTGTAATGCTTTAAAAAGGTATACATTACAGACCAAGTTGCTGCAGCAAGAATGTCATCAATAGAATTTTTGAGAAAGGCTGCAGATACAGGCACTGATAGAGTTGAATGAGTCTTGGGTTTGGCTGGGAATTGACTATTATGACTACAGTATATAAATGATATGCAGTCAGAAACACCTGGAAAATGTTATCCTGGATACTCCTGTGCTCAGTCTGTTAAAAGCAAAGGAAAGCAATTGAGAATCTTTCTGAAACAGCTTGCTATGGTACAAACAGAAACATAATTGCCCGTCTACATTCAAGGTATGAACAACATACTCCCCCTTGTTACTATACATTATAAGAAAACACTTAGAGATGAAATGTTTGCTTCAGATTAGATTCAGAGGTCACTTCCGAAGACTAGAAGGATTATTCCCAATAGAACTCCCATCTTTATGAAAAGTCAACTACGACCACGAAGCAAAAATGGCACAGTCTTCGGACACCCTTCTAGCAGATATATAATCAAGAAAAGGGTTTTCCATGAAAGAAACTCAAGTTCCACCTAAGAAGCTGGTTCAAAGAGTGGCATTATTAGAGCGTCCAAAAGAAAATTTAGATCCCAACGAGGGATGGGTTGTCTAAAGGTTGCTAGGACTGTAATAATTTGCTTTTCTTTGTTGCTTATTTGCAATGCATTGTTGCTTAAATGTTTAACCTTGTATTAATTGTGGAGCTTTTCTCCCCGGGCCTCCACTGAAAATGGAAATTATCCAGCTGGACTAGCCCGGTCAACAAATGTAAAATAAATAAATAAATAATAAATAAATTTTCTTCAAAACTTCCTTGGAAAATGCAATTATAGTCAGAGAAGAAAAATTCCTCTCAACAAAAGCATTGCAGAATCTGTGGGAGGCTAGAGGACAAAGATAGATCCCAGAAGATAGTTCAAAATTGTGGCCACTTAAAATTTAATTGCAGAAAAACTAAACCCTGTATCACACATTCAGTAAATGTAAAACATCAGGGACAGAAGCATCGAAAGGGTTTATTTTCGGAGTCTCAGTCCAAAGTGCAAAACATTTCCATTTGCTAAGATAAATCTTTCAGGTAGAGTCCTTTTGGGATTCAGAAAGGATTGGGATGGCTTCCTCATACAGTGCAGGATCCTTGGCATTTACTGTATTTGGATGAATCAAGCTAATTTTAGATTGTGAAGACTTGATTGAGACTTCCTGGATGTGCGAGATAACAGATCCACTCATGGACCTAGGAGCCAGGGAGGCTCTGTGAAGTAAGAATTAGAAGAGGATACCAAATATGTCTGGACTAATATGAGGCAAGTAAGATCACCATTACTCTGCACCATTTTGTCTTCTGCAGGAATCTCGGTATCAGGGAAAGAGAGGGATAAGAATAAAGGATCATAAAAGGCCACTACCCAACCACAGTGTCCCCTGTGGGCTGCTCATCTTGAAGGATCAAAGTAACATAGGTATTGCATTTGGTGTTCGATAGGGACACAAAGCGATCACACAGTTTACTTCATTCACTGAAGATACTTGAGCCATCTCCTGATTCAGAGACTACTTGTGAAAAATCAGGATGGCTCTGCTGAGCCTGTCTGTAAGGCAGTTGGATTTCCTGGGAATATCAGTAACTATCACAGAGTGGTGCAACCCCACTGCCCATCACCACACACTGATTCTCAACATAAGGGTAACATTTGGTTCCTCCTTGCTTGCTGATAATACCATACAACAGTTATTTTGTCTATTTGAATGGAAATCATACCTAAAAGGAGGCAATCCTGAAGCTCCTGCAACTGAATGAGAACCACCCTTACCTGTAAAATATTGATGTGATGATTTGCCTTATAGGAATTCTATAAACCTTGGACTACCCTTCCTTGCCCACCTCCCACCCCAGAGGTGAGGCACCTATGCTGACTATTGGCACTGGGGAGGAAAGCAAATGGGTCAGCCAAAAAAGATACTCATAGAAGAAATCCACCATTCTATATGTTTCCTGCAACTGTTTGTTATAGTAATACGACAGAAGAGGTGGTGTGTGAGTTGAAACCGCTGAACTCGCAGTAACCACTGTAGAAATATCATGTGATATCAAGCAAACTGAATCATCAGAATTGTAAAATGTCACGAGACAAAGTATTCTAAATACTAGTAATGCAGACAGTTTAATGCACTGAAAGACTATGAATGGGGTGAGTAGGACATGAACCCTATTCTGAGGAAGAGGAAAGTACAGTTTTGTACCTACCATAAATGTAGATGTTCGAGTGTTCACCCTGCTGCAGTCATCACACTTGGGTTATCCTGTCGTCAGGCGGTCCCGCAGTCGGCCGGAATTCCAAAGTCTTGGTCCGGCGTCGGTTGCTGTCGCTTCTTCCCTGACGTCAGTGCGCCAGGTGTATATATAATGCAACCAACGCCATTTTCTTCAGTTTTTCTTGCCCCAGATGTCAGGTGCCCCCAAAAAGGTGGTCAGTAATTAGTACCAAATGGAGTAACCTCTGCACAAACACAAAATCCCTTCAGCTATAAGCAAATACATCAGTAAGGCATTGAAGAGATTTAGCCAGTAGATCAGAGGGGATGGAGGGAGAGTAACCTGGACTGCAGCAGGGTGAACACTCGAACATCTACATTTATGGTTGGTACAAGACTGTACTATGTTCATCGTGTTACCCTGCTGCAGTCATCACACTTGGGTTGAATACCAAAGCTAAGGATGGGAGGAGGTATCATAGAGGGTTAGTGGTGGCTATAAGGCCCTGCAGAACTGCAGTGGTGAAGCCCGCCCTAGTCTTAGAGTAAAGAGGTAAGTGATCGTGTTTGGTAAAGGTGTGTACTGAGCTCCAAGTTGCAGCTTCTAAAATCTCCTTGGTTGGAACCCCCCTGAGAAAGGCTGTAGAAGTAGCTGTTGCCCTGGTAGAGTGGGACCTAATGGTAGCAGGAACTGGTTTTCCATGATGGGTATAGCAGAAACGTATGCAATGACCTATCCATTTAGAAATGGTTTGCTTTGATATAGCCTTCCCTTCAGAAGCTGTAGCATAGGATACAAAGAGCTGGTCAGATTTTCTGAAAGCCTTAGTTTTGTCCAAGTAGTAACGAAGTTGCCTGTGAATGTCCAAGGAATGCAGGAGTCTCTCACCTTTGTTCTGTGGATTTGGGAAGAAGGTGGTTAAGTGGATGGTTTGATTTAAAGCCACACTGGAAACCAACTTAGGCATAAAGGAAGGATTAGCTCGTAGAGAAACTCTGTCTTGATGAAAAATGAGGAAAGGTTCCACTGCCATTAGTGCCTGTAGCTCTGAGACTCTTCTAGCTGAAGTTATTGCTAGCAGCAGGGCAGTCTTCCATGATAGGAACTGAAGATCTGCAGAGAAAGCTGGTTCAAAGGGAGGTAGCGTTAGCTTTTCCAGAACAAAATTGAGGTCCCATGTTGGTGTAGGAGCTCTCCTGGGTGGTCTAATGTTTTTTGCCCCTCTGAGGAACTGCCTTAGAAGTGGATGCGAAAATAAAGGTGGATCCGTGTTGTAGTGGGCTGAAGCATGGATTTTAATGGAGGAAAAAGAAAGTCCTTTGTGCAACATTCTCAGTTAAATACTGTAGTATGGGAGGCATGTGAGGCTGAATTGTGTCTTGGCCTTTAGCTTGGTTCCAGGCACAAAACCTTTTCCATTTGTCCGAATAAGCCTTCCTGGTGCTTGGTCTCCTGGCTTCCAGAATAACATCCAGAACTGCTTGGGAAAGAGGAGCTGGCTGGATGTTTAGTTGATTTGCCATGCAGCCAGATTTAAAGTTTTGAGCTGGCTGTGAAGAATCTGATTGTTTTGTTGTGTGAGCAAATGGGGAATTTGTGGCAATATCCAAGGTGGGCCGTGGGCCATATTCCTCAATAGCGGGTACCAGTGCTGGCGTGGCCAGTCTGGGGCTATGAGAATCAGTCGTGGTCTCTCCTTTTTGACTTTCAGAAGTACCTTTGTGAGGAGAGGCAATGCATATACTGTCAGGTTTTTCCAACTGAAAGAGAGTGCGTCCACTTTCCAAGCTTGATGGTGAAGTGTCCTTGTACAAAACTTTGTTAGTTGATAGTTTTGAGGACTGGCAAACAGGTCTATGTCTGGAAGGCCTCATGTTTGAGTTATCATTGCAAATATTTGTGGATCTAGTTTCCACTTGTGGGGATCCTTGATGTTTCTGCTGAGGTCGTCTGCCAATGTGTTCTTCTGTCCTGGCAGGAATTGAGCTTGTAACTGAACTTGGTAAGCCAGAGCTGTGTTCCATAAGATCATTGCTTGCCTGCATAGAGGGTAGGAATGTGTACCCCCTTGTTTGTTTATGTACCACATTACTGTGGTGTTGTCCGTCTTTATTGCAAGTTGTCCTGGATGTAATAGATCCTTGAAGGCTGTCAGAGCTTTCTGTACAGCTAGCATCTCTTTTTGATTTATGTGCAGATTCCTTTGATCTGCAGTCCATACGCCTTGAACGCACTGTCCTGCCATGTGTGCCCCCCAGGCGTAATCTGAAGCATCTGTTGTGATAGTTTGCCTGGCTGGGGGCAAGGTGAAAGGCTGACCCTTGTTGAGGTGACATGCCTGTGACCACCATAGAAATTCCTGTTGTAGGCAGGGAATGAGAGATATTGTGTCCAAGCTGTGGCTGTGTTGAGACCATACGCTTTTTAGGTACCACTGTAATTTCCTCATATGCAGCTTTGCAAATGGTATTATTAGTATGCAAGATGCCATGAAGCCCAAGGCCTGCAGAATTTTTCTTGCAGTTAATTGGGTCTTTGTTGCCATTGTCTTGAAATATTGAGTCAGTTGTAGTTGCTTGTCTGGCGTAAGATAAGCCTTCTGGGCCGTTGTATTCAAGCTGGCACCCAGGAATGTCATTTTTTGTGAGGGTACTAGTTTTGACTTCTTTTTGTTTACTGTGTACCCCAGGCAGTTTAGTAGATGTTTTACAAAGGCCAGATGATGTAAGAGAACGTCTTTGCTTTCTGCGTGGATGAGGCAGTCATCCAGGTATGGGTATATTTGAATTCCTCTGTCTGCAGTATGCAATTACTGGTGCCAAGCATTTTGTGAAGACTCTGGGCGCAGTAGATAAGCCAAAGGGCAGTGCAGAGAATTGGTAATGGGTTGAACCTGCAATGAAACGGAGGTATCTTCTGCAACTTTGTCTGATAGGGACATGCAGGTATGCCTCCTTGAGGTCCAACGTTACTAGCCATGTTCCCTTGCCCAGCATGGGAAGAAGCTGCTGTAGTGTTAGCATCTTGAATTTGGGTACTTGTAAGTAAGTGTTTAGAATTGAAAGGTCCAGACCTTGCTCTCGAGTAGGTACCAGTGGAATGGCTCATGTCCATGAGAGATGTAATTTGTTTTTGTGCCTCTGCCCATTGATTGTGGCAGGTTTGGCATTCCTCTTTTCATGGGCAAGATGTGAAAATGGAATCTGTATCCTCTTAAAATTATGTCTAGGACCCATTTGTCCTTTGTGACAATGTGCCAGTTGTCTGAAAAAAGTGCGAGTCCCCCCCCCCCCCCCCAAGGGGGCTGCCAAGAGAGTATTGCTTGGCCAGATGAGGTGCAAGTCATTGAGTTTGCCTTCTGGTGGAATGGGACCTGTCTTCTCCTCCCTTCTGTGTTGTAGTGCCCCATTGGCGAGGTTTATACTGGGCTTGTGGTTGTCCTCTGCCCCTTGGACGTCTGTATTTACCCCTCTGTGGTCTGTCAGTAGCTGGAAAGGACCAATTTTTTGTTGGCCAGTTTCTGCTGAAGCGAGGGGATTGTACCTGTAGGAAATCTTTGACTGTCTGCATAGATTTTGCCTTATCCTCCATTTTCTTTAAGACTTCTTCTGCTTTAACTCCAAAAAGAACATCCTGCTGTAAGGGAGCATCTAGAAGTTTTGCTTTAACATGATCAGGCAGAGTTTGTTCCTTTAACCAAGCATGCCTACGTATAACAGACCCAGTGACAGCTGCTCTGCAAGAGGCCTCCAAAGAATCAAACCCACATTGTAAGGTATGCTTGCCCACCTGTTCAGTGGCGTGCAATAGATCCTGTACTTCTTTCAATTCAGATTGTTGAGGGAGAGTGGTTATTCTTTGCTTTAACTGAGAGATTAGGAATTGCTGATACTTAAGCATGTGAAATTGGCAATTCAGTGCCCTCATAGCTAGTGTGGCTGAGGTGTAAACCTTTTTCCTCCACCTGTCTAGTGCTCTGGAATCCCTCTCAGAAGGTACAGGGTTTTTAGCCATAGAAGCCTTAGCCCCCTTGGGACCCTGGGAGATGGTCTCTGGGTCAGCTACAGGGCTTTTGTAAAGAAATTTGTGGGAATCAGGCACTCTATAGTATCTGTCAGGCTTAGCCGGAGCAGGAGGTAGAGAGTCTGGGTTCAAACTGGATTCTAAGTAAACATCATCCACAATATCCAAAACTGGTGGGATGGCAAGTGGTGTGTGTTGGGGGAGTAGCCTTTTCTTCAAGTCAGAGTAGTCCTGACCCTCCCAGTGAAAATGTTCCCTCATAGTGTGTAAAGTTTCCCCAAAGGAGTAGTCTTCAGGAGGAGAAGCTGAGGGAATAGAATCCTCAGCATCAGAATCTTCATAAGGGGAGAAGGAGTAATCTTCGTCCTCAGAGGAGTCTGAAGAAATGGACACTTGTTCAGAGGATGCATAATCTTCCTCTTGTCTAAGCCTTTTGTCAGGAAGGGGCTGGGAACCCCTGATTAAAGAAATCAAATCTTCAGCCATTTTGAGCATCTGTTTCTTAGGCATGGGGCCTTGAACAGGAGACTGAAGTGCAGTCCTTTTAGATTTAGTAGGAGTCTTCATCTTAGAAAACGTTTTAATGGTGAGAGTCTGTCTGAAAACACCTTCAGAAACCGATGGCGTTTCTGTAGCACTGACGTCTTTTACAGCAATGTCGTCGGTAGGGCCTAAACTAAATGGCTGCGTCGGCCTGGTGCATTCCGCCAAAATTTCCGTAGCGGTCTCGGGTTCCAGATCTGCGGTAGTCAGGGGCTGCTTCGGAGCCTCACTGAGGACCGGAGAACCGGAGACCGGACCAGCCGAGACCTCGGAATCTGGCTTAGGCCTGGGCTGTCTGTCCTTATCCTTGCGTTTTTTGTGCACACCGGTAGTCTGTTGCTCCGACGGCATGGTGTAGTTAAATTTCCTACCGAAGTAGTGTCGTGCGAAATCAAAGCGTCTTTTAATAGTACGCTTATTAAACCTAGCACAAAAATGACAAGTAGTGACGTCGTGGTCTGGGCCTAGGCAAGGTATGCAATAAGAATGAAAATCCTTATGAGGTATTTGCTTCCCACAAGAAATACAATTGTTAACTTTTTCTGACATCGGTCTGAGGCAAGAAAAGTTTCCAACGGGTACTTAGCTTTATAGAAGACTTCGGTCTGAAATTCGAATTCGAAAATCTCAGGAGTCGGCCGACCGGCACTTGCGAACTGCTTCTGCTTCAGGCACCGCGCGGCAAGAAAGACTGAAGAAAATGGCATCGGTTGCATTATATATACCCCTGGCGCACTGACGTCAGGGAAGGAGCAACAGCAACCGACGCCGGACCAAGACTTTGGAATTCCGGCCGACTGCGGGACCGCCTGACAACAGGATAACCCAAGTGTGATGACTGCAGCAGGGTAACACGAACATCTATGCACTGAACTGTACCAAGGTGGCTTCAGATGAAGTGAATGGCTCGTGTGGGTTGCAGGATTGATAACTATCCCCCAACAACAGAAAAAATGCAGTTGTTTTTTATTCAAGTACAGAAACACTGATTCCCTGCAGTCACAGATGAGTTGCAAATACTGCTATGCACTTGCTGAACACTGGACAGCTGTGGTGAAGCTGATGGACTGAGAAGCGAAGGAATCTCCTCCATATTGTGGCAGTCTTCAATAAGTGTCCTGCAGATCTACTAAGCACATCCAGTTGTTCACTTGTAGACATGGCAAAATAGACTGGGCCTTGACCATTCTGAACTGGGTCTTTATTAAATATTTGTTCAGTTGACTTAGGTCCAAGATGGGCCTGGGATCCTTGCTTTTCTTTGGAACCAGAAAGAATAGAGTAATAACCTGATCCTTTCTGTTCTGATGCGACCTCCTGAATGGCTCCTTTCTGAAGTAAAGGTGAGACCTTCCTTCATGGCAGCTTTTAGCTGGTGGGATGGAACGCCTGGGAGCAACAAGAGTGACTTAAGGCGATGCCGGAGAAAGGGAACTGAATAGCTTCTGGATTATTCTCTCGCTCACTCAGGAATCTCATGAGATAGTCATCCACACTGCAGAATACAGAGATGATCCATGACTGCCTACACAGCCCTTCTACAACAGGTGTATTTGCCAGATGCAGAATGGTTTGTGACATCTATGGGTTCTGCTGGCCTCCACAACCTTTGAGTCAACCGCCATTAAAGGGGTCATGCTTGTCAAATGGAGGAGAAGTAGAGCTGAAGCATGGAATTCAGGAACCAGACTGACTTGGGCCCCTTTTTGGATCAGAATGCAACAACCTTTGGGGTGTTCAAATCTGATTCTGATGGCAAAAAATCTTACTGTCTTGCTCACAATTTTGCATGCTTTCCTGTCTGTCTGATCCAACTGTCAATGATAATGGATATTGTTAAAGGACACCTTGAAGTTATCCTCAAAATCCTATAAGCGGAGGCAGTAAAGGTGTCTCATCGTGATGCCTGTCCCCGCTGTTTTGGCTGCTCCATTGGCTACACTGTGCATCAGCTGAATGGAGTGTTTAGAATTAATACACACATTGCTCAGGCTGGACTCCATCCTTTTTTTGTTTAATCTATCATAAGTGGTTTCTTCAGAGATTCCAACGGCGGCTTAACAAGGTCCTCTGGAATCTGCCCGTAAGGTTGGCATAGGTGAAGGCCCTGATGGCAAGTATACAAAGTATACCCCTGTTTAACGTGCTTAAGGCCCAACAGACTCTGTTAGATGAACAAACGTTTGCTATACCCTGTGTAAGCCTTTTTTTTGTTGTTGTTGGCAGCTGACACAATGAAGGAATCTACCAGGAAATTTACTGCCCATTATTGTCCATCTTTCGGAGTTCTTTATTTTGTACTGTTCCCAAGAATTAGGTTCCTGACATGCCCTCCAGGCAACCAAGTCAATTAGGTGGTCTTACCACAGGAAACCTCCAGGAAGTACAGGGTGTTGAGCTGCAAGCCTTAACAAGGTTTTCCTCATTCTTGGGGGCGGTTAAAATTACCCCCTCTGGCACATATTTCACCAAGGGTAACATCTGTCGGAGGGGACTGGTGATCCCTTTCTATCATGGTCCGAGTCCGATGTGACCTTCTCTTACACATACTCTTTCTTGGAACATCAGATGGTGGGTTATCAGAGTTCATGGAGGACTGATTCCGCATATGAGTAGACTAGAGCTCCACACTAACCTATGGCTGTAAGGGTGGCCTGAGGAGCAGATGAAAACTGTGTCCAAGGGCACAGAAGTTACCAAAGGAGACAGAAGGTCTCTGGGGAGAAGCTATCACCCTTCCCATAACCTATAAAGCTGCTCCAACCTCCACTGGATCCAAAGACTCTCAACAGCACAAAGACCAACCCTCCCAAGGGAAACAAAGGAAGGTTAACCCGGATATGGATAGTGTGGCATGCTTCAGGGATTGGGGTCAATGGTGAAGCCAGCCTCGAAAGCAGAAGTCTCCAACACTGAAATCGGAGTTGCACAAAACTGCTCCAAATATGAAGCAGAGTCCTCCGCACAGAATCCATGACCATCACCCCAAGTTCAAAAATATAAGAGTAGAGAGGTACGATATTAGTCGCCTCTTACAATGAGGTAGGGACTCTAGTTAGTGTGCCAAAGATGCAGGCTCTGGGATGAAGATTGGCTCTAATGCCACAGGTTCCAAGACATGGACCAAAGGAGGAGTAAAAACAGGGTATGTTTGACCTATCTGATCCACCCTCAATACAGAGGGGGAGGGAAAGACTCATTTCAATTTGCATCTTCAAAATTCTCATCAAACTGACAAGCTTTACATCCAATGCACTTTCGAGGAACCTAAAGGATATGAGGAAGGAAGCTGAAGGTGGCCTGGAAGGTAGGTGGGTCAAGTGCCACTCCAAAGAAGTCCAATTTGCTAATCTTTGTGGGGACTTGCCAGATATCAACATCTGCTCTGTGGGAGCAACAGCCAAAACAGAAGGACTTTACTGTGACATATGAAGACACCGTTCTTGGAAAGCTTTGGTGCCAATGTTGGGGCCTCAATGCCTGCTTTTACTTTCCCTGAATCTTACCAATCCTGGCCTCATCTCTCTTGGGACTTAAATTTATTGCCTGAATCTTGTGCCTACATCTGTAGAACTTCTTAAAACACTGAACCTTCTGCTCATCTTTCATTCCTATAAAAAAAAATTAGGAGTCGACAAGAAACAGCAAGAACACAGGTACACAGTGAATATGAGGTTCAAAAATTGTCAAAACACTACTAAATAAGCCAATATAATACCAGAACAAGCCAGATAAAGTTTAACAGAGAAGTTCTAACAACAAATAATCTAACAACAAATAAAACTGCTGAAAAATCTAAACAAGTCACTCTAAGAGCTGAAAAGGAGAAACTACCCCCCCCCCAAAAAAAAAACAGGCAATAATTAGATAAAGAGAGGTTAAACGAGCCCTTAGTTGATGCAGCCACACAATGTCAAAACTCAGACTGCAAATGAGATCTGAGAGAAGTTAGCTAGTCAGCACAGATGCATTTTGGATGGAGGAGGCAAGTTGGAGGACCTCAGGGCTGAAGCACTAGTTTGCTGACTCAGACCTGACCCAAAGAACAATTATTCAGACTGGACAGAATGAACAGGACCTGCTCCTTGCTCTATATTTATAGTGATATTTCGGCTGAAAAAAAATTGACTATAGCAAAATGAAACCTGCACAACTCAAAATGGTGTCACAGACTTGGAAGCAAAAGCAAGGTGTGACTCACCAAAATGTTTTATACAAGCTAATACCCAAGGAAAAACAGAAAAGAAAAAATTCTTGGTGAGAGTCATTTTAAGCTTAGTCCCAAACAGAGTGGGGATCCATCAAAGGGGATATTCAAGAATGACATCTTGAAGTTTTCTGCAGTGTCACAAATGGATCTGGACACACAGGCAGAGAGCAGTGCTGGTATGTGCCGCCAAAGATGTGCCATCTGCAGCAGAAGGCACAAGGATACATTTGAGAGAGATCGCACAGTGGCTAACTGGAACTCCAGCACTTTTTTGGACTCCGTAGTTGTGACACAAGAGATACACTTGGCAATTTCTTTAGTGAAGTCTCTGTGAAGGCCAGAAATGAGGGACATGTAGTTCAGGGCCTGTACAACAGCAAAGGGCACAAAAGCATGCACACGCTCTTCCCAAATCAATTCAATGCTGAAGACTACCTATTCAAGGGGGGTTGGGGGGGGGCTGGCTGGACAGGGGAAGTCTTCAATAGTACTTCATTAGTGGCTGCAGCCACCACTTTGGCCTTTTATTCCAGTGTGCCGTCCCTGGAGGAGACAAAAATCGTATCTGGTTTGGGAGGAATCGGTTCAACTATATCAGTTTCCTTTACTGCCCTATGGGAGACAAGATCATGCAATAAGGGGCCACCCAGAATGTAGATAGGCCAGATCCAAAGGCCTCTAGGAACACGGATTCCTCCTGGAAAGGGGCATTGGTAGACCAGCCTCCCTTTTGTCTCATTAATTCAAGGAGATATCTGAAGGAAACCTCTTCCAAGGGAGACCTTGGGACTCTCCCCCTCATCGAGGTCAATGTCTTGTGTGATGCACTCCCTAAGGGAGTCCAAATCTCTTGCACTGTTTCCTATGTTCCTGTACAACAGGTGCATCATGGAGGGACCAGAAGCAACAGGGGTGTCCAATGGTTGGGTTTGCCAGAGACCAACCGGTCTTGCTGCTGCAAAGATAGAGCAAGAGTTGGAAGTGAACCACAGGAAGGAACAAGGTTTCTGGACAGATCTGGGTCCAAGCAGGGAGCCCCTTTTCTGGAGCTGGAAAGAATCCTTTTGAATGTAGAGACAGAAGCTGGTTCCAAGGAAGGTCTCCCCCAATCCACGGACCCAGGCAGGAATTCCTCTCTGGAAGCGGCATGACTCAAATCAGAGATCAATGCTGGGGAAGAGCTGTAGAAGGCTGAAACTCTGAGGCACAGGGATGGCTACGAGTGTCTCACACTCAACTCTGATTCTTTGAAGCACAGTGCCAATGTGGTTGGAGTTGAACAAGGTAAGGACATACAGTCGAAGACATAAAAGACTAAAAGCTCTCACAGGAGTACCCAGATCCAAGACTACCTGATCTCAGGGTAGGACTGTAGAAAGAAACTACAATGAGAGTGGCAAGTAGGGATCCCACAATCCCCAGATTGCATGCGTGGGGGGAGACAGAGAGATCCCTTAGTTGGAGCTACATCTTCAAAAAGTTAATCATTCTGTCCACATCAGCTTCAGTAAAGGTCCCTTAAAGACTGTGAACTGAAGGATGAAAACAGAGGGTGGTCTCTAACTTTAGTGCCCATGTCTTTCCAAAGGAATGGTTGGAAAATAAAGACCTTAGGTGGGTGGCTTGAGTGAAGGAAGCAGGCTCAAATCCACCACCAGACAATCGGAGATTTATCTTGGGTCAACCTGACACTGGATCGAAAGAGACCATGACAGCTGGATCCAAACAGAATTTTTGGCACCAGATCAGAAACTGAAACATGGTATGGAGATTTCTTACAGGACCCTTCCCATCTTCAGGTTCCCTCTAGTGGTCTTGGGTTCTTTCCATCCCTGGCTTGGCAGAAGACTTCTCCCAAGGGTACTTTGATTAAGGAGAAACAGATACACCAGTGGTAGTTTGCTGTAAGGTAGCAGAGAAAAGACCCTTTAGAATTCTAATACACCACTGTTGAGAGACACAGAAAGAGACCAATCAAGGTCCAAAGGCACACATGTTTTACTCCTCCTGAAGATGAGCCACCCCTAAACAATAAACGCAATTCACATGTGGGTGTTGGAGCAGAATTTTATGCCCACAAACAGAACACCTTCTGAAGCTGGAGGCCTTGTAGGACATCTTGTCAACAGACACACACACACACACACACACACACACACACACACACACACACACACACACACACACACACACAACACACAACACAACACAACACACAACACAATACACAACACAACACAACACACAACACGCACACACATACCTTCCAGGAAGTGAAGAAAAACAGTTCATGTTAACACCAAACAGCAAAAAGATAACCAGAAAGCTAACTCAGTACTAACTGTAAGCACTAAACTTACAATACTCATAACCAACCAACCAAAGATATCAGTCACAAGGTGGACTTTTTTTCTTTTTTGGAAAGGGAGAGAAAAATTGCAGGAACTAGCCCAAGATAAAAAGATTACAGAATCTAACAGTTTAACTTACACAGGCAAGAAGGACAGAAAAACTGAAAGCTAACAAAACAAAAATTTGACTAATTGCAAAATTAACTGAAAGTCCAAACAACTACGAAGAGCAGGAGACCACATCTTGCTGTAAAGCGGCAAATGACATTTGAAGAGCTGGCAAGGCCGTGCTGTGCTATGGAAAGGAAGGTGCTGAAAAAATGTTCTATGAACTGTCAAATTTGGATCCATTCAGATCCAACAGACACAGCTGGTGGGCGGACAGAAAAAACAACTTCAGATCTGAACGATACATGAAGCTCCTCTGGACTTAACAGGAGAAAAATCACAGCCATGATAATGGGGAATGAGGAGTGAATTATAAGTGCTGAAAATCTGAAAACTGATACTGTTAAACTATTACAGGGAAAAGATCATGAAAAGAATCTGATGTAAGAAATAGCACAAAAGTAAAGTACAGTTGTGTACACTTACCATAAAGGTAGATGTTAGAATGTATTCACTGTTGCAGTCATTACATTTGGGTAATCTGCTGGCAGGTTGCCCTCAGTCAGCCTGATTAACAAAGTCTTGGGTCCTGCGTCAGTTGCTGTCCCTTCTTCCAGGACGTCAGGGGTATAAAACATGCAGCAGACGCCATTCCATCAGTTTTTCTTGCCCCAGATGTCAGGTGCCCCCCTAATGGGGAACGAATAAACATAAAAACACAAAGGAATACCTCCAATAAAAGCAAATACACCAAAAAGGCTTTTAAGCATAGTAAGGGAAAGTAGAGGTATAGCCAAAAAATGTTAGGGGGCTGGAGGGAGGGTAACCTGGACTGCAACAGTGAATACACTCGAACATCTACATTTATGGTAAGTGTACACAACTGTACTATGTTCTTCGTGTTTTACTGTTGCAGTCATTACATTTGGGTAGATTCCCAAAGCTATGGTTGGGAGGATGGATTTATACAGCATTAGGGCCAGCTGTAAGGCCCTGCAAGACAGCAGTGGTAAAGCCATCTCTGGATTTAGAGAAAATTGGTAAATGATAATGCTTGGTGAATGTATGTACAGAGCACCAGGTAGCAGCTTCTAGGATGTCCCTGGTAGGAACACCTCCGAGAAAGGCTGCAGAAGTAAATGCAGCCCTGGTGGAGTGAGATCTGATCCCCTGGGGGACAGGCTTTCCATGCTGCTTATAGCAGAAATGAATGCAATGGCTTTATCCATTTAGAAAGGACAGCTGTGTACACTTACCATAAATGTAGATGTTCGAGTGTATTCACTGTTGCAGTCATTACATTTGGGTAATCTGCTGGCAGGTTGACCTCAGTCGGCCTGAATTCCAAAGTCTTGGGTCCTGTGTCGGTTGCTGTCTCCTCTTCCAGGACGTCAGGGGTATAAAACAAGCAGCGCATTAGTATAAACTTTACCTTCATCTACAAGCAAATACACCACATAGGTTGTAGAAGATAGAGAAGGAAAGATAAACTCCAGAATGAAAGGGGGATGGCGGGCGGGTAACCTGGACTGCAACAGTGAAAATACCCAAACATCTACATTTATGGTAAGTGTACACAACTGTACTATGTTCTTCGTGTTTCACTGTTGCAGTCATTACATTTGGGTAGAATCCTAAAGCTATGGTTGGGAGGCTGGAACTAAACAACATTAGGTGCGGCTATAAGGCCCTGCAGAACTGCAGTGGCAAAGCTTGCCCTGGACTTAGAGTAGAGAGGCAAATGATAATGCTTTGTAAAGGTGTGAACAGAACTCCAAGTAGCAGCCTCTAGAATATCTTTGGTTGGTACTTCTCTGAGAAAGGCTGCTGAAGTAGCTGCAGCTCTGGTGGAATGAGACCTAATGCCCTTGGGCACAGGTTTACCATGGTGTAAGTAGCAGAAACGAATGCAGTGACTTATCCACTTTGAAATAAGTCTGCTTTGAAGTTCAGGTGTTGTGGACTGAGTTATCTCAATAACTTGATTATTAGTATATGAAACATCTGGCGCACACACACACACACACACACACACACACACACACACACACACACACACACACCATTCTCTGTCAAACTGCAATGAAACAACAAAACTGTGTGTTGAAATTTTGGTCTTGATACTTTTTTCTATTTAGCCATTATCTTTCTCATACTCCAAGTATATGTCCAAGTATCAAAAACAACGAAGAAAGAGAAAGGCAACAGCCTGAAAAACAACGCCAGTTCATGAATGAAATTTATTACAACTTAGCGCCTCGGCATAATAGCCTTCAATGAGTACAAGTTACAAACACACCCCCACTCCAATATATATCACAATTAATCAAGCAATTACATGAATTAATCAATAAAGAAATAAAATAACATTTAAAGAAAAAATATCCAATATGGAAGAAAAATAACAATGCTATTCATACAAAACTTATAATAAGCATTTCAGATTTACTTCTAAATTTAAACCATTAGGAGACATAGTATTATATTTCAAAATATAAATAGTTTCTTTAAATAACAAAATATTTTTAATTAATTTATCATCACCTTTTTTAATAAAAATATTTTCTAAAACACAACATTCAAACATTTCTACATTACTATTATGACATTCTATAAAATGTACAGCAATGGGACTAGTTAATACTCTTTTTTTAATATCTCTAACATGTTCTTGCATTCTAGTTTTGAATTTTCTTTTTGTCTCACCAATGTAGTATAATTTACATGGACATCTAACACAATAAATAACCCCTACAGAATTACATGAAAAATTATTATTGGGAGTAAATGGAATTCCATTAATATTGTCAAAATATGGCTTAATAAATTTACATATATTACACTGGCCGCAAGCATTAGTACCTACTATAACCAAATTTTTATATATATTATCTACTGGAGAAATATAATAAGTATTAATTAATTTATCAGATAAATTTTGACCTCTTTTGAAAGATATTTTAGGAACAATAGGGAAAATTTTATAAAGATTTTTATCTGAAATTAAAAATTTCCAAAAATATTTAATAATATTCCAAATTTTGTCACTATACAAATTATAGATAGTGACAAAATAGATATCTAATACTTCATGTATAGAACTCCTTAAACATTTATTATTCCTGCTAACAGAACTAGCCTCATTCATAAAAGGCAGAAAATTACTTACTTCTATGTTATTACTAATAATCAATTTATTACCTTTAGTAGGATTAGTTTTATCCATTAATTTGTTAATGCAGAAATCTAATATATCCATGCTATATCCTCTTTTCAAGAACATAATAATACTATCATAGATATTCTGTTCTAAATCAAATTCATTATTGCATAGTCTGGATAGTCTTATAATTTCTCCATAAGGAATAGCAGATAAAGTGTGGGGGGGGGGGGTGGCAACTGGTTCCATAAAGAAACTGATGACCATCCATAAACTTACGATATAGTGTAGTGTGAACCTGATCACCCGATACACCAGTTAACATAATATCTAAATAATGGACTTTACTGCCAAATTGTAGACCATCAAAACGTAAATTATATTTATTATTATTAAGGTCTGAAAAAAACTCATAAACATATTCAATACCACCGCTACAAAGAAAAATTAAATCATCTATGTAGCGGTAGTAACACAGAACATGATTTTTATAGAATTTGTTAGTATATACATATTCCAACTCAAATTTACCCATAAAAAGGTTAGCATACATAGGGGCAAAAGATGCCCCCATAGCAGTACCTTTTAGTTGATGGTAAATAGATTGATTGAAACTAAAAAAGTTATTAGAAAGGCAGAAAGAAGTTAAGTCCATTATATAGTGGGTGGTAGGATTATCCCCCAAAAAATAAAATAATGCCTGCAAACCATCAGAATGATTAATGTTAGTGTAGAGACTGACAACATCTACACTAACCCAAAACATATTATCTGTCCAAGTAATATGACTTAGTTTATCAATAAAGTCAAAAGAATCTCTAATGTAGGATTCTAATTTAAATACATAAGATGACAGATAATTATGGACAACTATACCTATATTTTGACAAAAATAATTACTAGCAGAGACAATAGGACGTCCAGGTGGATTATTCATATTTTTATGAAGCTTGGGAAGACAATAAAAAGTGGCTAGATTACAATTTTCCAAACAGAATTTTTTGTCAAAGTCATCCTTGGAAATATATCCCAATCTTACCCCCTTATCCAATAAAGTAGTACATTCTTTTAAGGCTGTCATATACTTATCATAATCACTAATTTCATAGGTTGATGAATCATTTAAATGTTCCATACACATGTCTAAATATTGCTTATTATTCAATATAACAATTTTATTGCCCTTGTCAGATTTTTTAATGACAATATCATGTCTACTTGAAAGATTTTTCATAGCCATCCATTCATTTTTAGTCATATTGCATAATTTTTGATCATTCCTACATACATTTAACATTTCTTGTAATGAAAAATGGATCATTTCAGAGAAATGGATAATGTTGCAATTATTATATGGAGGGATAAACTTGCTATGAAAATTAATACCTTCAGTGTTAAGCGTAGAATAAGCTGAAGAATATAAGGAAGGCAAAGATTCATCAGAAAAACAAGAATAATAGCTGTCTATACTAGAATCACCATCAGTATCACCATATAACATATTAGAAACAGGCTCATCATAAGCAGAGATTTTTTTATCATTTGAAAAAAAATATCTCAAATGAAGTTTTCTAACAAATTTAAAAAACTCTTGTTTCAATATATGGTGTCTAGGAAAGACAGTGGGAACAAATTTAAGACCATATTGCAATACAGTTTGTTCTTCGTTAGAAATATTACAGCCAGAAATATTAACAACATTATTATCACTCAGTAAGACAGGGCTAGAAAAATCAAGTCCATCTACCCCTCTTAAATGTTTGTCTAGATTGCCCTTCACCGGAGAAGAACCCGTAGCAAAGTCTTTCTTTTGTATCCTCGTCTGGAATTGTTGCCATCACTCCGAAAACGCTGTTGATGCCCTAACGAATCATTAGCAGCTGGAAGAGGTGGAAAATCAGTATCTGAATCTGTGGTTAGACCATAACCATCAGAGGAAGCAAAAGATACAGAAAGCTGTTTTTTGTTATTATTTTTAACATTTACTTGTTTTTTTGAGGGGTGAAAAACTTGTTTTTGTTTCCAAAGGAATGCTCGCCCATTATCATAGTCTTTAATGTCTCTCTTGATTTTCACTGATTTATACTGTATCTGTTCAGTCTCATACTTGTGTAAATTATCATTCAAATTAGCAAAAACATCATTAACCTTAGACATACCAATGTCAGCCAATAATTTGGAATGCATAACATGTAATTGTTCTTGTAATTTCAACAAAAGAAGCTGTTCCCTTTCTACAAGAATCTTAACCCACTCCATAGCACAATTATGGGCCGCCGAAAGCCAGCGGTCTTTGAATATCAAATCATCACTGTCTGCATTATCAAACGGTGTCGCTGGGCTTTTAAAAGCCCGTAAGCCTCGTGGAGAAATGTCAAGATCCACATATCTTTGAAGCCCTAACAAGTTAAAATGACACCGTGTTTCCCTAAAAAGCAGCTTTTCAAATTCTTTTATATTATCTTGAATGTCCTGCGGAAACGTAGGATTAACAGTGCGGCCACCTAAAGAACCGAAGGGATTCATAAATTTCTGCTGCCTATCTTGGAAAAGTTTAGTAATATATTCAGAGGAAACGTTACCATGAGGTGCTGCATTCACTGCAGGGTCTGCTCGATAATAGTTAGTAGCGGAGCCGGCACCACGTAACCTGCTGTCTAGTTGAATATCCATGTTTACGGAAGAGCCCGGCACATCCATAGGAGCATTCGCTCTCACCATATCTTCAATAGTCGGCAAAATTGCAGGAAGCCCACCTGTAACATCCTTCATAACCTTTGGTCTGACAATCTGGTCAGGAGCCGCTGTAATAACAGGAAACAAATGATTCACCCCTCTACAATCACCACGAACAGCTGAGGGGGATGCAGCATTAATAACGTTAACAGTTCTCTCATTGTTACCATCGACAACGTTAACATTTCTTCCATTGACACCATCCGAATTAGCAGTAAATCCATTAACTGACGGAGAAAAATTCTAGGAGTGTTTAATAAAGAACTGGTATCCATGTCCAAATATCAAAAACAACGAAGAAAGAGAAAGGCAACAGCCTGAAAAACAACGCCAGTTCATGAATGAAATTTATTACAACTTAGCGCCTCGGCATAATAGCCTTCAATGAGTACAAGTTACAAACACACACCCACTCCAATATATATCACAATTAATCAAGCAATTACATGAATTAATCAATAA
Source organism: Protopterus annectens (assembly GCF_019279795.1). NCBI lineage: Eukaryota > Metazoa > Chordata > Ceratodontiformes > Protopteridae > Protopterus > Protopterus annectens. Next base: position 1,363,238,560 of record NC_056741.1, read on the forward strand.
AGAAATAAAATAACATTTAAAGAAAAAATATCCAATATGGAAGAAAAATAACAATGCTATTCATACAAAACTTATAATAAGCATTTCAGATTTACTTCTAAATTTAAACCATTAGGAGACATAGTATTATATTTCAAAATATAAATAGTTTCTTTAAATAACAAAATATTTTTAATTAATTTATCATCACCTTTTTTAATAAAAATATTTTCTAAAACACAACATTCAAACATTTCTACATTACTATTATGACATTCCATAAAATGTACAGCAATGGGACTAGTTAATACTCTTTTTTTAATATCTCTAACATGTTCTTGCATTCTAGTTTTGAATTTTCTTTTTGTCTCACCAATGTAGTATAATTTACATGGACATCTAACACAATAAATAACCCCTACAGAATTACATGAAAAATTATTATTGGGAGTAAATGGAATTCCATTAATATTGTCAAAATATGGCTTAATAAATGTACATATATTACACTGGCCGCAAGCATTAGTACCTACTATAACCAAATTTTTTATATATATTATCTACTGGAGAAATATAAGTATTAATTAATTTATCAGATAAATTTTGACCTCTTTTGAAAGATATTTTAGGAACAATAGGGAAAATTTTATAAAGATTTTTATCTGAAATTAAAAATTTCCAAAAATATTTAATAATATTCCAAATTTTGTCACTATACAAATTATAGATAGTGACAAAATAGATATCTAATACTTCATGTATAGAACTCCTTAAACATTTATTATTCCTGCTAACAGAACTAGCCTCATTCATAAAAGGCAGAAAATTACTTACTTCTATGTTATTACTAATAATCAATTTATTACCTTTAGTAGGATTAGTTTTATCCATTAATTTGTTAATGCAGAAATCTAATATATCCATGCTATATCCTCTGTTCAAGAACATAATAATACTATCATAGATATTCTGTTCTAAATCAAATTCATTATTGCATAGTCTGGATAGTCTTATAATATCTCCATAAGGAATAGCCACTTTTTATTGTCTTCCCAAGCTTCATAAAAATATGAATAATCCACCTGGACGTCCTATTGTCTCTGCTAGTAATTATTTTTGTCAAAATATAGGTATAGTTGTCCATAATTATCTGTCATCTTATGTATTTAAATTAGAATCCTACATTAGAGATTCTTTTGACTTTATTGATAAACTAAGTCATATTACTTGGACAGATAATATGTTTTGGGTTAGTGTAGATGTTGTCAGTCTCTACACTAACATTAATCATTCTGATGGTTTGCAGGCATTATTTTATTTTTTGGGGGATAATCCTACCACCCACTATACAATGGACTTAACTTCTTTCTGCCTTTCTAATAACTTTTTTAGTTTCAATCAATCTATTTACCATCAACTAAAAGGTACTGCTATGGGGCATCTTTTGCCCCTATGTATGCTAACCTTTTTATGGGTAAATTTGAGTTGGAATATGTATATACTAACAAATTCTATAAAAATCATGTTCTGTGTTACTACCGCTACATAGATGATTTAATTTTTCTTTGTAGCGGTGGTATTGAATATGTTTATGAGTTTTTTTCAGACCTTAATAATAATAAATATAATTTACGTTTTGATGGTCTACAATTTGGCAGTAAAGTCCATTATTTAGATATTATGTTAACTGGTGTATCGGGTGATCAGGTTCACACTACAGTATATCGTAAGTTTATGGATGGTCATCAGTTTCTTTATGGAACCAGTTGCCACCCCCCCCACACTTTATCTGCTATTCCTTATGGAGAAATTATAAGACTATCCAGACTATGCAATAATGAATTTGATTTAGAACAGAATATCTATGATAGTATTATTATGTTCTTGAAAAGAGGATATAGCATGGATATATTAGATTTCTGCATTAACAAATTAATGGATAAAACTAATCCTACTAAAGGTAATAAATTGATTATTAGTAATAACATAGAAGTAAGTAATTTTCTGCCTTTTATGAATGAGGCTAGTTCTGTTAGCAGGAATAATAAATGTTTAAGGAGTTCTATACATGAAGTATTAGATATCTATTTTGTCACTATCTATAATTTGTATAGTGACAAAATTTGGAATATTATTAAATATTTTTGGAAATTTTAATTTCAGATAAAAATCTTTATAAAATTTTCCCTATTGTTCCTAAAATATCTTTCAAAAGAGGTCAAAATTTATCTGATAAATTAATTAATACTTATTATATTTCTCCAGTAGATAATATATATAAAAATTTGGTTATAGTAGGTACTAATGCTTGCGGCCAGTGTAATATATGTAAATTTATTAAGCCATATTTTGACAATATTAATGGAATTCCATTTACTCCCAATAATAATTTTTCATGTAATTCTGTAGGGGTTATTTATTGTGTTAGATGTCCATGTAAATTATACTACATTGGTGAGACAAAAAGAAAATTCAAAACTAGAATGCAAGAACATGTTAGAGATATTAAAAAAAGAGTATTAACTAGTCCCATTGCTGTACATTTTATGGAATGTCATAATAGTAATGTAGAAATGTTTGAATGTTGTGTTTTAGAAAATATTTTTATTAAAAAAGGTGATGATAAATTAATTAAAAATATTTTGTTATTTAAAGAAACTATTTATATTTTGAAATATAATACTATGTCTCCTAATGGTTTAAATTTAGAAGTAAATCTGAAATGCTTATTATAAGTTTTGTATGAATAGCATTGTTATTTTTCCTCCATATTGGATATATTTTTTCTTTAAATGTTATTTTATTTCTTTATTGATTAATTCATGTAATTGCTTGATTAATTGTGATATATATTGGAGTGGGTGTGTGTTTGTAACTTGTACTCATTGAAGGCTATTATGCCGAGGCGCTATATGTCCAAGTATGTCTGCTCTGCACGTAACAAATTTAAAATGTGACAAAAAGAAAAACCTGGTTGGCACTCTCAAGCATGACTCAGGTATGTTACATATATGGTCTAGACGAGTAGCTTAGCTTCAAATGATCCCCTGTGGAAATGGCTATATAGATTATAGCTATACTTTTACTTCATTTTTCTGCCAACTTCAGGTCCTGTAAATCAAAGGAGCACCATACCAGCCAGTTAATCTGCATTTTACTGCTATTCCTTTACATTAAATACCTTAGATCATCTTGGCTCAGAAAATTCAAGTCCCCATAGTTGACATAGAACTCAAAATCATCTGTGTAGCGGTTGAATGTGATCACTTTACGCTGTGGGTACGGAGCCATCCGGTGGAAAAGGATGCGTTTGTTGTGCTTAATACTCTTCCCTGCACCTTCCTCCTCTTCTACTTCACGGCTGAACTCCACCTGCAAAGTTTGAAAATGTAAACACAAAACAACAAAAACAATCCATTAATATCAGCCCACATTTCATCTACTATATGGCTCACTGTAGCTTTACTTCATCATATCAAGCAGGACAAGACAACCTACCTTCACAGCCATAAACTGCCTCTCTCAAAATCAGTGCATTAACCAGCTGCAGGAAAATGTTGTAGAAATTCACTTCTTCCTTGACAGCAAATTATGCCTGTTCCCCCAAGCATGTCTTGGGTTGGAAAATAACTATTCTCAAGTACAACCAGAATCACTCAAACACCACACCAAGTCAAAACAATGCAATTCTTGTTTCAGATCAAAACAGGGCACACAAAAGGGGGATAAAACACTACAGAAATACAAGAAGTAACCAAACATTAAATTTAAAATCTTTAGAAGTTTCATGTCACAACATATCATCTAGAATAAGAATGTTTTCAAGACTTCCTAAAAGTGGCGAAAGAGGAGCCAAAGTTTGTTTTAAAAACAAACCTTGCAAAAGTGTAGCCATGCATACACCAGGTGCACTAAGTGAATACATTCTGTAATAATCTGCCAGCTGGAATATGGATAACAACATGTATATTTTGTTAATGTACCAACTGCTTTACTACTTAATGGCCTTATGGCCAGGTTTATCTTCTCTACCAATCAGCATACATCATTCTTATGGATGCTCTTGCACTAAGAAACAGATGAGCATTCCAAATATTACACCCTTATTACATTACAACAATTAGCATTTGCCATTACCCAATCATCCTCTTGCCATCATTGAGAACCCTCCCGCATGTTAACAATGAGGATTTGGCACCAACACTGCTACAAAATGTTAGGCCCAGTACAAAGACTGGCACCGCAAAGGTGGTTCTCTTTCTAGTGAAAATGAAGAATGTGCCTGTTACATCTAACATCAAGGACTCTTCTTGATGGGTCCCTATGGTTGAGTTAAGTCCCAAGCAGCAAACCATCCAGGATGAAGGATGTCAAGAACCACAACAGGACCAGACACAGAAAGAGAGAGAGAGGAGTGAATACTGGAAACTTCTAAGGAGGCCAGTCTCCACTCTTCGAAGCAGAACATAGTTTGGGATGGAGTGACAAGGGCACATCAAGCAAGCACTGTTGGCAAGTACTCGTAACTGAGGACCAAACTGTTGCCCAAGACAGTAGGTACAATGCCCAGTGGCACAGACACCAATTATCCCTCACTCTATAAACAAACAAAAGGGGATTTTAACCCCATCACTCCACAGGCATCAGGAAACCGAGAACCAAGTCCATCCAACATAGAAAAGGCTACTCCAACAGGATACCCCTTTCTGAGGGCCACAGCAACACACCTAACTGACTGTATCCAGTCAATCCCTCTGGTTCTCACTCCCTTTAAGAACCTGTGGAAAGGAAGATTATCCAGGGACACACACCACCTTCAAACAAGTGGGAAGAGGGGATGCACCTTCTTATAGGTCCCAAAGAAACATGTCAGCAACAGGATGTAAACACACTAGCAAGAGACTACCATCAGCTCACATCCTATATCCCATGGCCAAAAGCCCTAGTGACAGTCAAAGCTCAAGACTCCAAAAGGGAATGGTCTCCATGGAGTGGGTAAGGTTTCACTAAAATCATTCATCAGTAAGCCATTATCTTTCCTCCACAATGGCAAGACCTCCCCTGTCCTACATAACACCTACACACATGTGTACACACATACACATGCATGTACAAACACATACACGCACCTCCCTACCTACTGAAATCCTTGCTGGCCCCATTGGAAGACAGGAAAGCCATGATCCTCTCTAAGATGCTGAAAATTCAGTCTCCAAAAAAGCAGTGTGAACACCCTAGGGACGCACCTCTGGGTGGGGTAGGCTTTTCCCAGGCCTCAAGTCTCAGAGTGAAACTGAGGACCACAGAACAAGATCAACCATCAACTACTTAGGAAGAAATCATGCCTTTACAAGATTTGAGAGTCCACGAACTTTGTTAACCTACTTCTATAACGCAAAGTTCCCAGCAATTATACACAAAATTTCAGGTGAAACTGCAGTCAACCTGCCAGGCATCAAGACAAGCCCTTTAACAAGTCCAAACAGAGGCTTCTTTTGAACATACTTTTAAAATTTGGTAATACAGCCAAAGAATTCCAATGGCATGCAAATGCACAAGCTGTTTTACCCAGGTTAGCAAGAAGTGACAGCCAAACTGATCTGAACTTTCAAGTGTCAAAAAAAGAATGGTTAGGAATGAGCACACTTACGTAATCAATGTATGATGTCTGGAAGAGCCACATGTGAGACCATGTAAGGATGGCTGAGAGAGCCAAGACTTCTTTAAAGGATCCTCTCAGGAGGAGATGAAAGGTCCGTAGATTGTCATGTTCTCTGCCTCATCATGTAACAGACTTCAGCAGAGTTGTGGTCATTTGGAGGGGATGGTGAAGAATCAGTAAAATATACACTGCTAGTATGCGGGATGGGAGACTCCAAAGGACAGCCTAAGTGTTTCCGTCTTGCACCTGTGCTATCATTAAATTTAAGTTACCCTGAAAGCATGACTGGGACTGACCCCATTTTCAGTGGAAGCCCAGGGAGAAATGCCCCACAGTTATTACAGATATACAGAAAACAGTATAGAGACATGATGAAATCAGCAAGGAAAGAGTAGCACTGCTAGAACCAAATTCATCTTCAAGTCTTGGTGAATACCTTGATGTGGTGGACCCTGCTCTCACAAAATCTCACTACGATGATAATGATATATAGACTGTATCTTACTTACATAGCATACATTGTGGAAGACGATTAAAAAAAAATAAAAGACAGCTGGGTGCACAGGTTTCAGGATAAAGAAAGTGCCCAATCCTAGTGCCAGGACATCAAAAATGTCAGTGTAGCATCCTCAAGACATGGAAACATTCCTACACTGGGGTTAGGCCAGGCTTAGGGGGATGATGACTCCCCTACTACAGAAGGGAAGTAGTAGTCCATGTAAACTAACAGGCCAAAAAAGAGCCATAAAGATAAAAGAGTGGACCTACTGCGGATAAGGAAGAAATTATGTATTGTTACTATTCTGCAAAAGGCCAGAATTTCCAAACAAAGGATATTTAGAAAGTTTGAGAGAAATTAGAAGAAAAATACTTTAGGAAGAAAAAATGTCAAAAGCGTCAAATGCAAATTTGCAATCATTAATACAAACACTTAAAGATGAAGAAACACTGAGCTACCTGGAAAAAGCAACAGAGGACGTGCAAAAATATAAAGAACAAAACCCAGAGATTTTTGAAAGTTATAAAAAAGAGACATGGAAAAAAAAAAAACCTGATATGGTGCAATATTTACGCAAAGGCAAAACTAATCAATACAAATAAAGCAGCACCAAATATATTTGAAGAGAAATAGACAAATGTACCCAAATATGGAAAAATTTGCAATAAAAAAACAAGAAAACAAAGGGGGAAAGGAGAAGAGATTAGAAATAGATAAAGAAATGGAAACTGAAGTTACTGATTATCTCTGAAGTGAAAGATTTAGTGTAAAGTACAACACAGATAATGTCACAGAATGATGGAACAATCAGTCCCGTCCCCAAACTAAGGAGAAGCAGTTAGAGGGAAGGCATCTGATGACTTGCCACATGATGATACTCTGAAGGCTTCAGCAAGAAACCAGTACAAAAGTTCAGTTGAACTTGCACAGCAAAGGAAGGAGCAGTAAACAGTTGCAATTCTGACATAGGCAATGTTGTGGAGTGATGGGCCAATGAGCTCCCATATGGAGGATCAGTAGATGAGGCAGGATGCATCTGAAGAGAATATGTCACAGGAAGATGTTCTGGAACCTTCTGTAGAATACCTGCAGGAAACATTGGCAAAGAATGTGTCCACATTTTGGAAGAAAATGATCTAAGGTAAGAGCTGTTTAATTTAATATTGATAGACTTATTAAGATCGGGGGACTAAATAGACTACATAAAATAAATAAGGCAAAAATGTTAAAAGTCTGCAAAAACAGATGAACACCATTAGAAATTCATGTGATACAACAAAAATAAATATAATACATTACTATGCAGCTAAATTAATAACAGATAAAGTCTTACTACAAAAACATACAACCATAAGGGAAAGGAAGGGAAAATAAAATACCACCATGGAAGCACTGAAAAAGAAAACTGTAAAGGAGTTAAGAAAATAAGTGTCACTGTTAGAAGAACAAAGATGAGGGAATGTATAAACAAAAACACACAGAAATATAAAGGTGGTAAAGCAATGCACAGTAACAAAACAGACCAAAATCTATCATTCACTACTGCAAATAATGAAGTAAAGATATCAGCACAGACAGAAAAATTACAAGACATGCAGATAAATGTAAGGGAAAAGTACAAAATAAGCAATTCATTGATGACCCACAAATAGAGAACTAGGAAAGAAAGCAAAAGGAATATTACCACCAAAAAAAGAAGTGGGCACATTTTGGAGATATATTCAATAACATGTGGAACATAAAGATGCTAAAGGGATAGACAATTTAAAAGAAATAGTAAGGAGTTTGAATGTACAGGATATGAAATAGGATGAAGTAAAGGCCAGGGAAATTGAAACAAAATTAAGAAAAGTGCCTAAATGGAAAACCCCAGGCCCAGATGCAATACCTAACTTTTGGCTAAAAGTGTTAACATCTTTACACAAATATTTAGACCAGAGTAAGAATTACTTATATGCGCATCACAAACACCAACCTGCTTAACAGGAAAAACAATACTTCTCTCCTTAAGATTGAACCTGCAAGCCATCCCAAAAACTATAGACCAATAACTTTCCTTCCATTAATGTACAAATTATATACTGGAACTGATGTACAGTTTATAGCCATTAAAAAAAAATTAATGGCAATAGAAAATACAGTTGCGTAAGATCTTACTATACAGTAGATGTACTTCTTTTCACTTTTGCAGTATTCTTTACTAAAAGGATTCCCTGCCCAGGGTAGCCCAACATCCAGCTAGTACATCACATGTATACTCCCCGCTCAACTGCATAGGGCATAAAGGTGACATATGCATGTACATAGCTCAGAACTGAATAGCCCCAGGAGGAGCAACAGTCCAAGGAGAGGAGGAGGAACATGTGCATCCAGAAAGGGGGGGGGTAGATGATGGAAGGAGTGTATACTGCAACAGTAAAGAGTAGGAAATCTACCATTATGGTATGATCTTAAACTACTTTACTACATCCTTCTGTATCACTGTCGCAGTATTCTTTATTAAAGGGAGAGTACAAAAGCTCAAGAGGAAATGTGGGAGGGGGAAATCCTAGCAGAAACCTGAAGAAATCCATGCAGGTTTCCTGGTCTTGCACCGGAAACATCTAATTTGTAATACTTGGTAAAGGTATGGACAGAAGTCCAAGTAGCAACTTCACAGATGGAATTGGTATCCAATCCTTTGAAAAAAGTACCAGAGAAACACACAACCCTTTACAGAGGCAGAAAGACATTTCCCATGAAAGTAGTAACAAAAAGAAATTGGTCTTAGAGAAACATGAAGAAATGGGTTGCATAGAAAGAGCCAAACCTAGAGATCTAGGATGAAAAGAAACAAAGTTGCTCAGACTTGCGAATGGCCTTTGTCTTATCAAAATAATATCCAAGCTGTCTATTTAAATCCAAGGTATGAAGAACCCTCTCACTAGCAGTCTGGAGAGAAGGGAAAAAAAGTGGGCAAATTAGACTGATTACGAGATAATTCATTTATTACCTGGTAAATTAAAGAAGGATCAGTACGAAGAGACACCTTGTCCCTATGAAAAACTAAAAAAGGAGTAACAACCATAAGGGCCTGTAGCTCAGGCTCTCTCCCAGCTGAAGTGCCAAAAGAAAAAACAGTCTTCCAAGTACAATGCTGCAAGGAAGCTCAAGCTGCAAGTTCAAAAGGAGCCTGAGTCAATTTTTCAAGAACAAAATTAAGGTCCCAAGAAGGTGGAATAGACCTCTTGGGTGGTCTAACATGAAGGACGTCTTTAAGCAACTGTTTTACCTCAAACCTAGATGCCACAGGAGTCAAACACAGACAAGCAAAAATAGCTGAAAGATGAGCTTTAACTAAAGAGCAAGCCAACCCAGCATGAAACAACTCACAAGTAAGACAAAACCAAAGGAACCTCCACAAGAAATAGATCCTAGTTATGAGTTAGGCACCAGACCAAAAGTCTCTTTCATTTGGACACACAAGATTTCCTGGTAGTGAGTTTGCTGGCCTCCTACTAGACCAAGTACATCCTCAGAAAAGTGGTGAGTAAAAGGGATTAAAACCCTACCTATCACCCACAGTGTCAGTCGAAGAGTGGACAAGTGAGGATGGAAGATAAACCCCTTGTCTTGTGTGAGTAGGTCCACAGCCTGTGAAGCAACTTCTGGTGATTGCCCTTGGCTAGATGTAGAAGAATGGGGAACCAATGCTATCTGGGCCAAAAGGAAATAATCAGCAGGAGTTTGGGGGAGTCCTGTTCTATCTTGAGCAACATCCTCAGTATGAGAAAACAGAGGAAATGTGTAAAGAAACATCTCCTTCCAAGAAGACGACAGGGTGTCCCCACATTTCATGCCAGAGAACTTGGGATTCTGGTGAAAAAGAAAGGAAGTTGTCTGTTCACAGGGGACACAAAAATATCTGAGGAGTACCCCACTGGTGGACAATGTCCAAAAATCATCTGTGATGAAGCATCCACGTGTGAGTTTGCCTTGGAACTGCTAAGAGACCCTGCCACAATGTTTAGTTCTGAAGGAAAAGAAACAGCTTGAAGAGTCACTTGACAGTGGATAGCCAGATCCCAAACCTGAAGAGCTAGTCTGTACAAAAGGTAAGACCTTGGTCCCCCTTGCTTGGTGACGTACTACATCACTAATATTATCTGTAAAGATTTTGAGAGGCCCTAGAAGTAAGTATGGAAGGCCTGAAGAGCAAGGAGAAGAGCTCTCCTCTTCTTGATGTTGATACGGTCCTCCCTCTAACAAATAAGCCAAAGACCCTGAACCTTCAGTGGGCCAAAAGAAGCTCCTCATCCCAATCTGACGCATCCAAGAAAAGATCCTGAGGCAATTAGGGGTTAAAAAGGAAGCCCCGGGTTGAGAGAGGACTGCTAAACCCACCAATGAAGCTCTAGTGTGAGTCATGGAAGAAGAACCACACAGTCTAAAGGTTGATAATGTTGAGGCCAGACAGACTAAGAACCACTGTAGCTTCCTCATGTGGACTCTGGCTAGAGGAAGCATAGGAATGGTGGAGGTCATGTAATCCAGAACCCTTAGAAGCTCCCTGGCTGTAATAAACCTCTCTGGGTGGACTTCAAGGCCATGCGTGCATTAAACAACCCCTATGTAAAATCCTGCTAATCACGTTGGGTATCCTTAAGGGCAGGGGAAATGCGCTTTTGTTTTGTGCTTCTTTTTCAAAGGGATGTCACCCTAAAGATCTTAACGGACAAGCAACGTAGTGGGAATCTCCTCCTGAACAAGAATCTGCGTAACACCCCTCAGTCCATCAGATATGATCAGCCGAGGTTACCTCAACATCTACAGCAGAAATCTGCAGAGACTCTGAGGACGTGTAAAAAGCCAGATCCATGCCAGTGACTGAAATAGTCTCAACAGAAGAATGATACGAACAACCGGATGATCATCTGGGCTTTCACCAGTCTCGACAGACATCCGAAAGAGGTGGTACAGCAGATAAAAATGATCTAACTTTTTTAGTCTTCTTGGCAGACGGCTGACCCTTGGGATGGGATGATTCCGCCATTGCACCCTGCGTCAACAACTTAAGACTGTTCTCTAGGTAATAGACAAAAAGGAGAAACTACTACAAAGGGTCTTAGGGGCAAACACTTGACAAATCGGGCATGATGTATGGTCATGAGAAGCACCAAAACAAAACAAATACTGCTCATGACCCTTATGGGGAATCTGTCTCCCATACTGACATTTTCCCTTTCTGGATGACATGTAACCCCATAATTAAAAGAAAAAAAACAAGATAAGAAGAAAACTCCCTACATTTATATGAAATTGTCTTGGTAACCAGCAGAAACGAAGAAGCATCCAGACAGATGATCAAAGATAGAATTCAGACTGGGGGCAAAGAAGTTCTGAGGCATGTACATCTACACGTCACCTTTACGCTCTACACCACGAGAGGGGAGCATATGTCTGACGTATGATGTCTTTAAAATCCTAAGGCTTTGGTATACCGGCAGGACGTTGGGCTACCCTAGGTAGGGAATACCTTTAGTAAAGAATACTGCAACAGTGATATGGAAGGACATTAAAAGGGTAACAAAAGAAAGGCATAAGGAACAAAAGATCATTTGCTGATAAATAAAGCCATAACATAGAATTGTAAAAAGAGGAAGAATCTAAGTATGGCATGGATAGATTACATAAAAGCACTTAACAGCATCGCACATTCATAGATAAAGGAGGATCTACAAATGTACAAAATACATCCTACATTGATGAATTACATTATAGTGAACATGAAACAGTGGCATACCACTTTGCAGTTACGCCATGACAAATGGCAAATTATTATCCCAGGGATAAAAACTCAAAGGGAGATATTCCAGGGTGACTCTTCTTACCTCTACTGTTTTGTCTTGCACTGAAGCCATTAAGCTGTTTACTCAATAGATTAGATTACGGTTATAATTTTTGTGTACACT